>NW_001849227.1:0-1099 GCF_000209065.1 Trypanosoma cruzi | reverse complement strand
GTTCTGTGTCGCCGCTTAGTGATCATTACATGCTAACATTTACGCTGCATCAGGCATTTATGGATACCATACCTTCGGCACCCCCTTCGGCACCTAAGACATTCTACAGTTGGGGGAAGTGTAAATGGGATTTATTCATCAAGGACTTCGACGCACAACTTCCGGCATATGACTATAAAAAGCAGTCCACCGGCATTAAAGCTTTCACGAGAGCGCTTATTACTTCGTATCGACGACATTGCCCCCGCGGCATGCACAAGGATGGTCCCAGGCTTTGGGACGACATTCTCATGGAGGCAGAGCGGATTGCTACCGACAGCAAGGCCCGCTATCTACAGTTACCGACGCCCGACCGTGAGGCAGAAATGCAACGGACAAGGAGTCAATTCTTCCTCCTACTCCGAGAGCGCTTGCGCAACACGTATCTACGTCGCATCAGCAAGTTAAATCCAGGCGAACCACTCGCATGGAAATACATTTCCGGACGAAAAAGGGCATCACTTCCACCTCCTACATCATTGTTGTTGGGAGATGGTCAACACACTTATAAAACAGCAAGGAGAGCAGCGAATGCTCTCAATCGCATCTTTTTTCCACTTCACCCCTCTCACAAGGCAGTTAGGTTTTCCAAAGGCATCAAAAGACAGAACCCATCTTTGGGCATTGTTTCTTCTTCTCTTTTTGGGCAGCAGAACAACAACGAGTCTGCTGCCCCATTTACTTCATTTTCTTCTACTTCTTGTATCTCTGAGCCGCAGAACAACTACGAGTCTGCCGCTACATCTACTTCAGTTTTTTCATTCTCATCTAATTCAGAGCCACAGGATAACAACGAAGCTGCCACCACATCTGGTTTAGTTGCTCATCTTCACTCGCCTCTTGATGCATCTTTTAATCGTACGGAACTGCTTGCTGCGCTACGTAATACGCCGTATGGCAAGGCCCCCGGACCGGATGAAGTCTACAGTGAGGCACTGCGACATATTTCGTCAAAGGGTCTTCGATTCCTTCTTCGTTGCATTAACCACAGCTGGACGACAGGTACGATCCCGGCTGAGGGAGACGCGCTACCATCGTCCCACTCTAAAACCCGGTAAGT
>NW_001849226.1:33900-39735 GCF_000209065.1 Trypanosoma cruzi | reverse complement strand
GTGGTGGATGTCTTCTCCTCCTGCATGGTGGGTGGCTGCTGGCGTTGTGTGCCTTCCTTGCGTGGATGCCGTCTCGTGGTGTGTGAACTGTGCGGCTGGGCCTGCTGCCCTCTCCTCATGTTGTCTGCGCTCTCTCGCTGTATCCGCTGTGCTCCGTCCCTCTCCCTCTCGTTCCATTCCTTTCCTTTCCGTCTCACCGATCAGCTGACTGACACCAGCGACTCCGCTACGGGCGATGATGACTGCGATGGTGACGGTGCGGCGCCGTGCTGGTCCTTGCGCTCTTGTGCTGCTGCTGCTCGTCCGTGTGCGTGACGGCGACAGGAGACGATAATAATGATAACAGCCGTCCTCCCATCCCTGAGCTAGGGAAACCGGATCCTACAAAAACATGCCTGGTGCATTACAGCCATATGGTGGGGAGACCGGTGTGCCACAGACAGAGAGTGGGAGAGACAGCGAGGAGGGTTTGAGAAGTCCAGGACCTTCGTTGCCAAAGGAAGCAGGCACGGCCATCACTGGACAGACACGAGTTCCGCCAGAGTCACTGAGTTCGGCTAGCGATAATCCAGAGCCACCAGGTTTGGCAACTCAGTCTCCGCACACACACAAGGTGCGACCGGTATGTCAGATGCACAAAATAAAAGGGCGCAGTGAAATACACAAGGCGATGAGAATCATAAGGCACAGATATCAAGTCAGAATATCAAAATGCCAAATAGTACCACCAATAAGACTACAACAACGCTCTGGCTCAGCCGGCCACCTCAACGTGGTGCCGGGGCGCAGTACTCTTTGCTAGAGAGGAAGCCAAGTGCCTGCTGCCCATCCGCTGCGCACGGAGATGTGACAGACGCCGAACAAACGGGTCGGAAGGGCACCAGATGGAGCCATTTGTAATGGCTGCGGAGCGATGCTTTCATCCGCTGCTGAATTCCATCGGCGCTTATCAGCGCTATACATACCGTTTGCGTGCCGTATGTGACGCGCAACAACAAATGCTACTGCTAAGCGGAGACAACTGAGCAGCACTCAGGCCCCATAGCAGTACTCCAGATGACCGTTTCTTACATCACGCCGTCAAAACTCGCAACATTAATGGCGCAAGGAGCAGACATAATAGCCATCCAGGAGACTTGGAAGTCGTCAGAGCAGATCGCCAGCATGCACACTGGAGATTATGTGCTCCATGCACAGTCGCGCATCGGCAAGGGAGGCGGTGTGGCGGTGCTGGTGCGGAAAACTCTCCGCTCCAAGCGCATACCTCTCACCATCCCCCAGCATGACACCAGCCTTGAAGTGGTGGTGGTCCGGGTTGCTCTGGACCAGAACCGTGATCTTATTGTAGCGAGTGACTATATGAGACCACCACCGCAAGTAACGCAATCCTTCAGGCGGTTAGTAAACTGCCTTCCAGCCTCGTCGCCGCTCCTGCTGTGCGGGGATTTCAACATGCATCACCCACAGTGGGAGCCCTTCTTGGAGACTTCTCCAAGCGAGGTTGCTGCAGAATTTTTAGAACTGTGCACGGATGCGGGGCTCACCTTGGTTAACACCCCTGGTGAGATCACTTATGCCCGTGGCACAAGAGAAAGATCCTGTATCGATCTGACATGGTCAAAGCATTTGACTGTGTCGGATTGGTCAGCTTCCGTGTCGCCGCTTAGTGATCATTATATGCTGACATTTACGCTGCATCAGGCATTTAAGGATACCATACCTTCGGCACCTAGGATATTCCACGGTTGGGGGAAGTGCAAGTGGGATTCATTCGTCAAGGACCTCGACGCACAACTTCCGGCATATGACTATAAGAAGCAGTCCACCGGCATTAAAGCTTTCACGAGAGCGCTTGTAACTTCGTATCGACGACATTGCCCCCGCGGCATGCACAAGGACGGTCCCAGGCTTTGGGACGACACTCTCACGGAGGCAGAGCGGATTGCTACCGACAGCAAGGCCCGTTATCTGCATTTACCGACGCCCGACCGTGAGGCAGAAATGCAACGGAAAAGGAGTCAATTCTTCCTCCTACTCCGAGAGCGCTTGCGCAACACGTATCTGCGTCGCATCAGCAAGTTAAATCCAGGCGAGCCACTCGCATGGAAATACGTTTCCGGACGAAAAAAGGCATCACTTCCATCTCCCACATCAATTTTATTAGGAGGTGGCCAACACACTTACAAAACAGCAAGGAGAGCAGCGAATGCTCTCAATCGCGTCTTTTTTCCATTTCATCCCTTTCACAAGGCAGTTAGGTTTTCCAAAGGCATCAACAGACAGAGTGCATCTTTGAACATTAATGCTTCTTCTATTTTTGGGCAGCAGAACAGCAACAAGTCTATCTCTACATTTACATCAGGGGTTTTGTCACTCCCCTATTGATGCACCTTTTAATTCTACGGAACTGCTTGCTGCGCTACGTAATACGCCGTATGGCAAGGCCCCGGACCGGATGAAGTCTACAGTGAGGCACTGCGACATATTTCGTCAGAGGGTCTTCGATTCCTTCTTCGCCGCATTAACCACAGCTGGACGACCGGTGCGATTCCGGCTGAGTGGAGACGCGCTACCATCGTCCCGCTCTTAAAACCCGGCAAGTCGCCGGAACTGCTTGAGTCATATCGACCCATCAGCCTTACTTCCATTGTGAGTAAGGTTGCTGAGAAAATGGTACTGAAGAGATTGCTTTGGGTGTGGACGCCACACCCCCACCAGTATGCATATCGTAGTATGCGTACCACGACGATGCAGCTGGCACACCTGACACACGAAGTGGAGCATAATAGAAATCACTATTTCCAAGTGAGCCTTCCCAAGAAGAGCGGTATTGGCAATCAACTCCACTACAGACCCCATCGGACCCTGCTGGTGTTGGTTGACTTCAGCAGGGCCTTTGACTCCATAGACCATCGAGTCCTCAGTCGCTTGCTGGCTAATATTCCGGGGGTGAATTGTAGAAGGCGGCTTAGAAACTTTCTCTGTGGTCGCTACGCGAAGACACGAGTTGGCCACAGACACAGCGATCGGCGTCCCATGCTGCGAGGAGTTCCTCAGGGGTCCGTGCTGGGACCGTATTTGTTCTCCCTTTACGTACACCCACTTCTCAATCTGCTGAACAGCTCTGCGGGTGTCACAGCAGACATGTATGCGGACGACCTCTCTATTATCGTTAAGGGGCAGTCCCGGGAAGACGCCATTCCCACTGCCAACATGGTTCTTGAAAAACTGCATGCGTGGAGTCAGGAAAATGGCCTGGCCATCAACCCGTCAAAGTGTGAAGCTGCTTGGTTCACACTCTCCATGCACACGGAGTCAGATTATGATCGTGAAGGAAAGTGGCCCCTGGTAGTGGCTGGATGTCAAATCCCAGTCATGACCATGGGGGCATCGCGAACTACGAAGCTTCTCGGCATGGATCTCGATCCGCGACTGACGCTAAATGTGGCGGCCACCAAGCAATGCGCTGCCACTTCGCAACGGATATCGCAGCCACGCTGCATAGCGCACAAAGAGGCGGGACCATCTCCACATGACCTACGCACGTTCGTCATTGGATACGGTGCCTCCAAATTACGCTATGGCAGCGAGCTCATATGGGCAGCAGCGACGGATTCAGCGAAGAATGAGATGCAGAAGACGTACGCATCTCTAGCACGCATTGTCAGCGGAGTTCCGAGCACTGTTGACCCGGAATCCGCACTGCTGGAGGCTAACATGCCGCCGCTCCACGTCCTCTGCCTGCGCGCACGGCTCTCCATATTTGAGAACACACGCGCATGTCAGATGGACTGGATGCGGAGACCCCCGCCTGAGCCACCACCTCGCGCTGGTTTCCGCATCTCGCCATTATCTCGGGACGAGCTATATGCCTTTGTAGACGCATACACAAGGGACTATGGCATCACCGAGAGCTCACCACGCGAAGAGCGGTTCTTTCGCAGCTCCATTCCTCCCTGGTTTGCGGCCTCCGCTCATCGGGTCACCATCGGTGTGGAACTTCCGATAGACCTCTCAATAACTGACGAAGAAGAGCTGATACGGGAAAAGCGCAGAGTCAGCGAAGAGGCTCTAGCGCTGCACAGCCATCTTTCGTGGACACTCGCGACGGATGGCGGTGTCGACGTTCCCAAGTCAGCGGGGGTTGGAATACTGCTTTCATCCCTCAACTCATCGGAGATAATAGAAAAGGCCAGCATAAACTGCGGTGCACGCCCATGCAGCTACAGGACGGAATCCCGTGCGCTGCTTCTAGCCCTGGAGAAGCTGATGATCCCTCGTATCCAACACAGGCGTAAAACCCTGCTTGTGGTTACGGACAGTCAGTCTCTTCTAGCGGCTCTAAACAAGGGCCCGCTCAGTCAGACAGACTGGACGGAGGATCAGATCTGGCAGCGTCTCTTGACACTGACGTGTGCTGGCTGGTCCGTGCACCTGCAGTTTTGTTACGGAAATTGTGGAGTACATGCTAACGAGCTTGCAGATCAGTATGCGACGCAGACTATGGCAACCGGACAATACACGGAGCAAGGAGTCGCACATCTATGGCATACGGATCTGCTGACATGTTTTACTACCCAGCTCACCAACAAGTGGCGTAGTACCATTCGTCAAGACACTCATCGCTACTTGCTTTGCGGCACAAGGCCATCCGATCTCAGCGGTAAGGACCCGACCACTCAGGAAGTTCTCCACCGTCAGGAACTGGTCACCTCGCAAGGGCAAGGTGCGGGGAATCTGAGCTCTGGGGCCGACTATACTGGGCCGTGAGAGATTGCACGAACCAATGCCGTTTCTGCAACATCTCACCGGGACAGTCTGCATATATGCGCTCTAACAACGATCCAACTGCACCGGGGACGGATACTGTTCCCCCGTCGGCGAGGGAGGAAGACGTCTCTCCAGTAAGGAGACGGACCCTCACACGCCGTCGGAAGGAGAAATGTCCGCACTGTGATTCTACATTGACGGGATTCTCGGGTCTCGTCAGTCACTGTCGGTCTTTCATCCGGAACATCCTCCACCGCTTCCCGAGCTCAAATGTGATTTCTGTGACGTGGTTTTCCCCACACGGAGAAGCACCGCACAGCACAGAAATCGCTGCGCACACAACCCAGACGCCACTCGACATCGAAACAGCCGTGCCAGGAGGCGATCTCTGCTGCCGCAGGATCAGCCAGCTTCCACAAGCACGCCAATTGGCCCGCAGGAAACCTTGCACCATCTGCTTCTAGGATGTCCAGGCACCTTGGCTGTGCGTCAACGGCTGGTCATTGAACAGGACCTTCGCCTCGGAAAGTTCTCTCAATGGCAGCTGCTTCATAGCAGGAAACTTTTGTCGTTGCTCGACCACCTCTTCGGCACTCAGATGGCATTGTATAGCTAGACGCGCTGGTAAGAGTAGGAAAAAAATATAATGACCTCATTACGTCCAATACCACCGATGTGTACGGGCGATGGGACTGTATCCATGGTCCTTGAGCACACGCCCCTGCCACTAAGGAGCCCACAAACAGCGGTGCGTGCAGCAGCGCCACACAGACCACATCTTCTTTAAACAAGAAGATCTAAGAGAGCAGAGTAATCTTTTTTGAAGGTGACCTGTCCTTGCCGACGGTGAGCAGCGGAAACGCATCACCTCGTGTGTAGACACACCACTGCTGCTTCTGCTTTTGGGACTGTGTGTGGTTGTGGCAGTGTTCTGAGCCACGGAGTGTGGCGTTGCGACTTCTCACGGAGAATATGTGCCGCGTTCCCTGCGGGCCTTCTTTTTTTGGTGTTCTTTTTAATGTTGTTTACATGAGCAATGGGAGTACCTTTTTCTTTTGTTTTACT
>NW_001849226.1:26302-33800 GCF_000209065.1 Trypanosoma cruzi | reverse complement strand
AATGGTACTGAAGAGATTGCTTTGGGTGTGGACGCCACACCCCCACCAGTATGCATATCGTAGCATGCGTACCACGACGATGCAGCTGGCACACCTGACACACGAGGTGGAGCATAATAGAAATCACTATTTCCAAGTGAGCCTTCCCAAGAAGAGCGGTATTGGCAATCAACTCCACTACAGACCCCATCGGACCCTGCTGGTGTTGGTTGACTTCAGCAGGGCCTTTGACTCCATAGACCATCGAGTCCTCAGTCGCTTGCTGGCTAATATTCCGGGGGTGAATTGTAGAAGGCGGCTTAGAAACTTTCTCTGTGGTCGCTACGCGAAGACACGAGTTGGCCACAGACACAGCGATCGGCGTCCCATGCTGCGAGGAGTTCCTCAGGGGTCCGTGCTGGGACCGTATTTGTTCTCCCTTTACGCACACCCACTTCTCAATCTGCTGAACAGCTTTGCGGGTGTCACGGCAGACATGTATGCGGACGACCTCTCTATTATCGTTAAGGGGCAGTCCCGGGAAGACGCCATTCCCACTGCCAACATGGTTCTTGAAAAGCTGCATGCGTGGAGTCAGGAAAATGGCCTGGCCATTAACCCGTCAAAGTGTGAAGCCGCTTGGTTCACATTCTCCACGCACACGGAGTCAGATTATGATCGTGAAGGAAAGTGGCCCCTGGTAGTGGCTGGATGTCAAATCCCAGTCATGACCATGGGGGCATCGCGAACTACGAAGCTTCTCGGCATGGATCTCGATCCACGACTGACGCTAAATGTGGCGGCCTCCAAGCAATGCGCTGCCACTTCGCAACGGATATCGCAGCTACGCTGCATAGCGCACAAAGAGGCGGGACCATCTCCACATGACCTACGCACGTTCGTCATTGGATACGGTGCTTCCAAATTACGCTATGGCAGCGAGCTCATATGGGCAGTAGCGACGGATTCAGCGAAGAATGAGATGCAGAAGACGTACGCAACTCTGGCACGCATTGTCAGCGGAGTTCCGAGCACTGTTGACCCGGAATCCGCACTGCTGGAGGCTAACATGCCGCCGCTCCACGTCCTTTGCCTGCGCGCACGGCTCTCCATATTTGAGAACACACGCGCATGTCAGATGGACTGGATGCGGAGACCCCCGCCTGAGCCGCCGCCTCGCGCCGGTTTCCGCATCTCGCCATTATCTCGGAACGAGCTATATGCCTTCGTAGACGCATACACAAGGGACTATGGCATCACTGAGAGCTCACCACGCGAAGAGCGGTTCTTTCGCAGCTCCATTCCTCCCTGGTTTGCGGCATCCGCTCACCGGGTCACCATCGGTGTGGAACTTCCGATAGACCTCTCAATAACTGACGAAGAGGAGCTGATACGGGAAAAGCGCAGAGTCAGCGAAGAGGCTCTGGCGCTGCACAGCCATCGTTCGTGGATACTTGCGACCGATGGCGGTGTCGACGTTCCCAAGTCAGCCGGGGTTGGAATACTGCTTTCATCCCTCAATTCATCGGAGATAATAGAAAAGGCCAGTATAAACTGCGGTACACACCCATGCAGCTACAAGACGGAATCCCGTGCGCTGCTTCTAGCCCTAGAGAGGCTGATGATTCCTCGTATCCGCCACAGGCATAAAACCCTGCTTGTGGTTACGGACAGTCAGTCTCTTCTAGCGGCTCTAAACAAGGGCCCGCTCAGTCAGACAGACTGGACGGAGGATCAGATCTGGCAGCGTCTCTTAACACTGACGTGTGCTGGCTGGTCCGTGCACCTGCAGTTTTGTTACGGACATTGTGGAGTACATGCCAACGAGCTTGCAGATCAGTATGCGACGCAGACTATGGAAAGTGGACAATACACGGAGCATGGAATCGCACCTTTATGGCATACGGATCTGCTGACATGTTTCACTACCCAGCTCACCAACAAGTGGCGTGGTACCATTCGTCAAGACACTCATCGCTACTTGCTTTGCGGCACAAGGCCATCCGATCTCAGCGGTAAGGACCCGACCACTCAGGAAGTTCTCCACCGTCAGGAACTGGTTCACCTCGCAAGGGCAAGGTGCGGGGAATCTGAGCTCTGGGGCCGACTATACTGGGCCGTGAGAGATTGCACGAACCAATGCCGATTCTGCAACATCTCACCGGAACAGTCTGCATACATGCGCTCTAACAACGATCCAACTGCACCGGGGACGGACACTGTTCCTCCGTCGGCGAGGGAGGAAGACGTCTCTCCAGTAAGGAGACGGACCCTCACACGCCGTCGGAAGGAGAAATGTCCGCACTGTGATTCTACATTGACGGGATTCTCGGGTCTCGTCAGTCACTGTCGGTCTTTCATCCGGAACATCCTCCACCGCTTCCCGAGCTCAAATGTGATTTCTGTGACGTGGTTTTCCCCACACGGAGAAGCACCGCACAGCACAGAAATCGCTGCGCACACAACCCAGACGCCACTCGACATCGAAACAGCCGTGCCAGGAGGCGATCTCTGCTGCCGCAGGATCAGCCAGCTTCCACAAGCACGCCAATTGGCCCGCAGGAAACCTTGCACCATCTGCTTCTAGGATGTCCAGGCACCTTGGCTGTGCGTCAACGGCTGGTCATTGAACAGGACCTTCGCCTCGGAAAGTTCTCTCAATGGCAGCTGCTTCATAGCAGGAAACTTTTGTCGTTGCTCGACCACCTCTTCGGCACTCAGATGGCATTGTATAGCTAGACGCGCTGGTAAGAGTAGGAAAAAAATATAATGACCTCATTACGTCCAATACCACCGATGTGTACGGGCGATGGGACTGTATCCATGGTCCTCGAGCACACGCCCCGCCGCTAAGGAGCCCACAAACAGCGGTGCGTGCAGCAGCGCCACACAGACCACATCTTCTTTAAACAAGAAGATCTAAGAGAGCAGAGTAATCTTTTTTGAAGGTGACCTGTCCTTGCCGACGGTGAGCAGCGGAAACGTATCACCTCGTGTATAGACACACCACTGCTGCTTCTGCTTTTGGGACTGTGTGTGGTTGTGGCAGTGTTCTGAGCCACGGAGTGTGGCGTTGCGACTTCTCACGGAGAATATGTGCCGCGTTCCCTGCGGGCTTTCTTTTTTTGATGTTCTTTTAATGTTGTTTACATGGAGCAATGGGAGTACCTTTTTCTTTTGTTTTACTTAATGGTCAGTTGCTGCGCACCGTCATGAGTGAATTGTTTTCCCTCTTGATTGCTTCTGTTGCCTACACGCGGTACAGGCCCCACGGCTGTGCGCTCCACGGACGACACAAAAGGAGGAGTGGAGAGACAGGCCGGATGCCGCATGAAATGTGTGGGATGTTGTGTGGGCTTGTGGAACAGTAATATTTTTTTCCTTGTGCAGGTACTGTACGCATGTACATATAAACACAGTCCTGCCCTGCTGCATGGCGTATGAAATGATGATTCTGCTGAAGTGTATTTTTTTGGAGGAGGAGACTCCTGTTGGGCACTCAACTACTTTTTTTGTTTTGGTATTGCTTTTTTACTTCTGGTGTGCAGGTCGGTGTGCGTTCCTCTGCAGGGCTGCTGCCGTTGTTTACGGTGCGTATTTCTTTGTGATTTTTCTCTGCCTTTTGCTTTCACTCTGCGTTGACGGGTGGTTAGTTTGTGCTGAAGGCTACACGCAAGTGACAGGAGTGATGGCGATGATGATGACTGGCCGTGTGCTGCTGGTGTGTGCCCTCTGCGTGCTGTGGTGTGGTGCCGGCGGTGGTTGACGAGGTGAAGCAACTCCAGCTTCTTCGGATAATGCGCCCATTAAAGAGGAACCTCAAAAAGAAAAAGAGGTCGTCGGTGGCGCTGGAGGAGGTAACGAAAATGGTGAACAGGAAGCGCCACAAGCAGCAGCACCAACGAATTCAGAATTACCGGAAGGGGTACCGAGCCCGTCACAGGCAACACAACCCGGAGAAGCATCAGAAAAGGAAGACGCAGCGATGGACAACCAGGATCGAAATGCACAAGAATATAAAAAGGAGGAGAAAAATGAAGAAAAAGCGGAAGACGAGGAGGAAGACGATGATAAGAAAGAAAAGGGGGATACAAGGAAAGAAGAAGCTGTTACCGGCACCACAGAGGGGATCTCAGCAGGCGGTCAAGAGCAGCCAAATTTATCTTCTGGTGCGGAGGGAGCATCGAATATAACAAATCCCAACAGCACACCAACAACTGGAGACGATCATCCAGCAGCTGATGGTGCAGGGACAGCAGAGGGAAAACAAAATGAAAATAAAGATGCCAATCCGAAAGAAAGACCAGTCGAAGCCACAGCCACGAAAACTACGACGGCGACGACTGGCGACGGTGACGGCAGCACCGCGGTCTCCCACACCACCTCCCCTCTTTTGCCTCTTCTTCTTTTTGTTGCGTGTGCGGCTGCTGCTGCGGTGGTGGCCGCGTGAGAGTGAGGGAGAGAGAGCCGTGCACCGCCCGCACACACACTCGTCCTTCTCTCTCTGTGTGTGTGTCCCCTTGCATGGACTCTCGCCCTCACCTCACCCCACGAAGCACACACATAATGTGCCCATTGTATATATGCATGCACACCCATGCAGGCCCGTTGGTGCTCTCTTTTGCACGACACGCACCGCTGCCGTCCTGCCTGGCTGCATGGGCGGAGCACCGTAACTGTTTCTATTTTGTTTCCATTGCATTGAGTGGGCGACCTCTCTCTCTCTCCCTCTGTGTGTGTGTTTTGCTTTACGGGAGCAATGAGAGTGTGTGTGCGCTGGTCGTCCCACGCTTCGGCTTTTTTCTTTTTTGTTTTCCTTTTTGATTTTGTGGTTGAGTGCACCCATTCCGCGGCTGCGTGTGTGTGTGTGTGATGATATGAGTAATTTGTGTGTGTGCTATCTGCCTCTCTCTGCCGTTGCTTTCTTCAGACTCTCTTGTGGCGCACCGCTGCTCTGCAAGTATAGGCGCTGCCAAACACACAAGCACATGCGCACACGCACACCATTTGGCACACGCTGTGTAGCGGCGTGAACGCTGAGGACGCACGCACTCTGCGGATGGTCACGGCGGAAACTATGGGTCCCTGTGTGTTGACGCTTGTGGTTGCCTTTGGCCACGCTCATATCCATCGTGTTGGAAGGGCGGCGTGTTCGTGGGTCGGTGGAGAGATCAGCGGCGCACACGGTGACTTCCACGCCGTGGACTAACAGTAACCTTTTGGAGTGGCGGTGCAGAAGAAACGGTCATGATCATTGCAACGCCTTCACGCTCTTTATTGAGCATCCCGAAGGGAGAGCGGTGAAAGAAGATCCGTCCGCATGACTCTTTGCATTCCCGTTTCAGGGCTGCCCATCGTAATGGGGTTGCCGTACGGTGGCGTTACCCCTATGAGCTGTTGGGATAGAAAGGGAGAGCGCTGTGCGCTGCTCCTGCACGTGGGACGGACGCTGAACAAGTGGTGGTTGTTGCGTGGCCGGTCACACAAATACTGCGACACCACGAGGAGAGCAGACCAAACACTCCGCGTGCAGGGAGCGTTGTGGCCGATGAAGAATGCGTGCGACGGTGATGGACGTTTCCTCGACGACGGATTGACGGTTTTTCCCTTTGATGGAGTCGGTGCGCACGCGGTGTGTGTGGCTGCCTCTGTGGTCTCCTGTTACTCCGCTGTTTGTACCGCATCCTGACGCATCACTGGCAATAAACTGTTTCCTGTTTCTCTTCCCTCTTTTTTCTTTGCTTCTCTTCTCCCGCATCCAGGCTGCGCTGCTGCTGCTACTCACAAGAAACAAAGAAATGCAATTTACTCAGGCCATGTGCCAGCCACGCCACGCCGCGTCGCTTTTCCCACTGGTGGTGTTGCTGATTTACTGCGCCAGTGGATGTATTGCCGCCGCTCCCGCCACACAATACCGCTGTGGGTTTGACGCAATGATGGAGAGGAGCGGCCCACTGCGGACTGCGGTGGTGCGTGAGGTGCCGCGCAAGGGACAGGGCGCGATGCAGGCGTACACCGTCGCCACACAGGATGACGACAGTGGCTGGGAGCCGATCCGCATGGCGGTGTCCACGGAGGATTTGGAGGGAGGAACGGGTAGAAGGAAGAAGGTGTACTGCGAAGAGGGAGAGGGAGAGTGCTACAACGCCTTGGGGCACAAGTTATCATGCAAAGCAGAGCATGTCTTGACGGAGGCAAAGAAACAATTGTACACTGGAAAGATTCTACCTGGTGCCGTCAAACTGCACGCTGAGCGGCTACTTGTGAAGCCCGCTTCTGAAAACCTACATGTGCCGACTATGGGAAGTCCGTGCAACCAATTTACGATTCCTACTGAACACAGGAAAAACGGTGTGCTGAACGTCGACTTTATCATCTACGCTGCTGCTAGGCCATCAGGCACTGAAAGCAGGGCTGTTTGGGCGGCCACGTGTAGCACATGGGGTGATCTTCGTCCTTCCATTGGCGCCATGAACTTTGATCCAAAGTACATGACTGAAACGGCGTGGAGCGTTCGCGTTGCCGCACACGAAATTGCGCACGCTCTTGGGTTCAGCCAAGAGAGTATAGGGGAAAATAGTATCAAAATTTCTGAGCACAGTGTGCGTGGGATGCGGCGTAAGAAGGTGGCAGGGAAGCACGTTCGGGACAAGGCGAAAGCCCACTTTGGTTGTGACTCTCTCGAGGGAATGGAGCTGGAGGACGAAGATGGTGCATCGGCAAGAAATATCCCTCACTGGAAGGAACGCCACGCGCGGGACGAGCTGATGGCTCCCACAGTCGGTGCCGGCTACTACACGGCTCTGACGATGGCGGTGTTCGCGGATATGGGATACTACCGCGTGAATTGGAGCATGGCGGAGCCGATGAGCTGGGGCCACCGCAGTGGCTGCGACTTCCTGGAGAAGAAGTGCAGTGAAATAAAAGATTTCCCCACCAAGTATCCTCACATGTTCTGCGATGCTACTGACAAAGAGACACTTCGCTGCACCTCTGACCGCCGTCACATCGGGAAGTGCACCGCAACCATCGTTGAAAACAAAGGGAATCTGGCGGATAGGGACGTTTGCCCTGTTGTTTCTTCGTACTTTCACGAAATATCGTCCGGGACAACTTACAGGACGTGCTCGGACGTGACTGTGACTTCTCTCCCTGGGTCGCTGACTGGCGGTGACTCGTGGTGCCTGGATGCGGAATTGGTGGAGAAGAAGGACGATAATGGCCATAAAAGCGTCAAAGGAGTGTGCGCGCAGGTGCTGTGTGAGGAGGGAACAGTGAAGGTGAAGTACAGTGACAGCAAGGATTTTGAGCCTTGCCATGAGGGCTCTGTAATCACAGTGAAGTTGAATGGTTTTGAGCAGTATGGGAAGATCAAGTGCCCGAAGTACGGCGAGGTGTGCACCATTGCCGCGAACGGCAGCAGCCTTGTCATTCCGAGAGCGTTGGATGATACGCGAGAGGAGCGAGGAGAGGAAGGAGAAGCGGCTGTGGCTGCTCCGGCGTTGTCTCCTGGAGCGGA
>NW_001849226.1:8891-26202 GCF_000209065.1 Trypanosoma cruzi | reverse complement strand
GATCAGCTGACTGACACCAGCGACTCCACTACGGGCGATGATGACTGCGATGGTGACGGTGCGGCGCCGTGTTGGTCCCTGCGCTCTTGTGCTGCTGCTGCTCGTCCGTGTGGGTGACGGCGGCAGGAGACGATAATAATGATAACAGCCGTCCTCCCAGCCCTGAGCTAGGGAAACCGGATCCCACAAAAATATGCCTGGTGCATTACAGCCATATGGTGGGGAGACCGGTGTGCCACAGACAGAGAGTGGGAGAGACAGCGAGGAGGGTTTGAGAAGTCCAGGACCTTCGTTGCCAAAGGAAGCAGGCACAGCCATCACTGGACAGACACGAGTTCCGCCAGAGTCACTGAGTTCGGCTAGCGATAATCCAGAGCCAGCAGGTTTGGCAACTCAGTCTCCACACACACACAAGGTGCGACCGGTATTTCAGATGCACAAAATAAAGGCGCAGTAAAATACACGAGGTGATGAGAATCATAAGGCACAGATATCAAATCAGAAGATCAAAATGCCAAATGGTGCCAACAAGAAGACTACAACAACGCTCTGGCTCAGCCGACCACCTCAACGTGCTGCCAGGGTGCAGTACTCTTTGCTAGGGATGAAGCTAAGCGCCTGCTACCCATCCGCTGCGCGCGGAGAGGTGGCAGACGCCGCACAAGCGGGTTGGAAGGGCACCAGATGGAGCCATTTGTAATGGTTGTCCGCGGAGCGGTATTTCATCCGCTGCTGAATTCCATCGGCGCTTATCAGCGCTATACATACCGTTTGCGTGCCGTATGTGACGCGCAACAACAAATGCTACCGCTAAGCGGAGACAACTGAGCAGCACTCAGGCCCCATAGCAGTACTCCAGATGAACGTTTCTTACATCACGCCGTCAAAACTCGCAACATTAATGGCGCAAGGAGCAGACATAATACCATCCAGGAGACTTGGAAGTCGTCGGAGCAGATCGCCAGCATGCACACTGGAGATTATGTGCTCCATGCACAGTCGCGCATCGGCAAGGGAGGCGGTGTGGCGGTGCTGGTGCGGAAAACTCTCCGCTCCAAGCGTATACCTCTCACCATCCCCCAGCACGACACCAGCCTTGAAGTGGTGGTGGTCCGGGTTGCTCTGGACCAGAACCGTGATCTTATTGTAGCGAGTGCCTATATGAGACCACCACCGCAAGTAACGCAATCCTTCAGGCGGTTAGTAAACTGCCTTCCAGCCTCGACGCCGCTCCTGCTGTGCGGGGATTTCAACATGCATCACCCACAGTGGGAGCCATTCCTGGAGTCTTCTCCAAGCGAGGTTGCTGCAGAATTTTTAGAACTGTGCACGGATGCGGGGCTCACCTTGGTTAACACCCCTGGTGAGATCACTTATGCCCGTGGCGCAAGAGAACGATCCTGTATCGATCTGACATGGTCAAAGCATTTGACTTTGTCGGATTGGTCAGCTTCCGTGTCGCCGCTTAGTGATCATTACATGCTGACATTCACGCTGCATCAGGCGTTTAAGGATACCATACCTTCGGCACCTAGGATATTCCACAGTTGGAGGAAGTGCAAGTGGGATTTATTCGTCAAGGACCTCGACGCACAACTTCCGGCATACGACTATAAAAAGCAGTCCACCGGCATTAAGGCTTTCACGAGAGCGCTTATAACTTTGTATCGACGACATTGCCCCCGCGGCATGCACAAGGACGGTCCCAGGCTTTGGGACGACACTCTCATGGAGGCAGAGCGGATTGCCACCGACAGCAAGGCCCGCTATCTACAGTCACCGACGCCCGACCGTGAGGCCGAAATGCAACGGACAAGGAGTCAATTCTTCCTTCTACTCCGAGAGCGCTTGCGCAACACGTATCTACGCCGCATCAGCAAGTTAAATCCAGGCGAGCCACTCGCATGGAAATACATTTCCGGACGAAAAAGGGCATCACTTCCATCTCCCACATCAATTTTATTAGGAGGTGGTCAACACACTTACAAAACAGCAAGGAGAGCAGCGAATGCTCCCAATCGCATCTTTTTTCCATTTCACCCCTCTCACAGGGCAGTAAGGCCTTCCAAAGGCATCAACAGACAGAACACATCTTTGAACATTAATGCTTCTTTTCTTTTTGGGCAGCAGAACAACAACGAGTCTGCCGCTACATTTACATCAGGGTTTTGTCACTCCCCTCTTGATGCACCTTTTAATCAAACGGGACTGCTTGCTGCGCTACGTACTACGCCGTATGGCAAGGCCCCGGACCGGATGAATTCTACAGTGAGGCACTGCGACATATTTTGTCAAAGGGCCTCCGATTCCTTCTTCGTTGCATTAACCACAGTTGGACGACCGGTGCGATTCCGGTTGAGTGAAGACGCGCCACCATCGTTCCGCTCTTAAAACCCGGTAAGTCGCCGGAACTGCTTGAGTCATATCGACCCATCAGCCTTACTTCCATTGTGAGTAAGGTTGCTGAGAAAATGGTACTGAAGAGATTGCTTTGGGTGTGGACACCACACCCCCACCAGTATGCATATCGTAGTGTGCGTACCACGACGATGCAGCTGGCACACCTGACACACGAAGTGGAGCATAATAGAAATCACTATTTCCAAGTGAGCCTTCCCAAGAAGAGCGGTATTGGCAATCAACTCCACTACAGACCCCATCGGACCCTGCTGGTGTTGGTTGATTTCAGCAGGGCCTTTGACTCCATAGACCATCGAGTCCTCAGTCGCTTGCTGGCTAATATTCCGGGGGTGAATTGTCGAAGGTGGCTTAGAAACTTTCTATGTGGTCGCTACGCGAAGACACGAGTTGGTCGCAGACACAGCGATCGGCGTCCCATGCTGCGAGGAGTTCCTCAGGGGTCCGTGCTGGGACCATATTTGTTCTCCCTTTACGCACACCCACTTCTCAATCTGCTGAACAGCTTTGCGGGTGTCACGGCCGACATGTATGCGGACGACCTCTCTATTATCGTTAAGGGGCAGTCCCGGGAAGACGCCATTCCCACTGCCAACATGGTTCTTGAAAAGACTGCATGCGTGGAGTCAGGAAAATGGCCTGGCCATCAACCCGTCAAAGTGTGAAGCTGCTTGGTTCACACTCTCCACGCACACGGAGTCAGATTATGATCGTGAAGGAAGGTGGCCCCTGGTAGTGGCTGGATGTCAAATCCCAGTCATGACCCTGGGGGCATCGCGAACTACGAAGCTTCTCGGCATGGATCTCGTTCCACGACTGACGCTAAATGTGGCGGCCACCAAGCAATGCGCTGCCACTTCGCAACGGATATCGCAGCCACGCTGCATAGCGCACAAAGAGGCGGGACCATCTCCACATGACCTACGCACGTTCGTCATTGGATACGGTGCCTCCAAATTACGCTATGGCAGCGAGCTCATATCGGCAGTAGCGACGGATCCAGCGAAGAATGAGATGCAGAAGACGTACGCAACTCTGGCACGCATTGTCAGCGGAGTTCCGAGCACTGTCGACCCGGAATCCGCGCTACTGGAGGCTAATATGCCGCCGCTCCACGTCCTTTGCCTGCGTGCACGGCTCTCAATATTTGAGAACACACGCGCATGTCAGATGGACTGGATGCGGAGACCCCCGCCTGAGCCACCGCCTCGCGCCGGTTTCCGCATCTCGCCATTATCTCGGGACGAGCTATATGCCTTCGTAGACGCATACACAAAGGACTATGGCATCACCGAGAGCTCACCACGCGAAGAGCGGTTCTTTCGCAGCTCCATTCCTCCCTGGTTTGCGGCCTCCGCTCACCGGGCCACCATCGGTGTGGAACTTCCGATAGACCTCTCAATAACTGACGAGGAAGAGCTGATACGGGAAAAGCGCAGAGTCAGCGAAGAGGCTCCAGCGCTGCACAGCCATCGTTCGTGGATACTTGCGACCGATGGCGGTGTCGACGTTCCCAAGTCAGCGGGGGTTGGAATACTGCTTTCATCCCTCAACTCATCGGAGATAATAGAAAAGGCCAGCATAAACTGCGGTGCACGCCCATGCAGCTACAGGACGGAATCCCGTGCGCTGCTTCTAGCCCTGGAGAAGCTGATGATTCCTCGTATCCGCCACAGGCGTAAAACCCTGCTTGTGGTTACGGACAGTCAGTCTCTTCTAGCGGCTCTAAACAAGGGCCCGCTCAGTCAGACAGACTGGACGGAGGATCAGATCTGGCAGCGTCTCTTGACACTGACGTGTGCTGGCTGGTCCGTGCACCTGCAGTTTTGTTACGGAAATTGTGGAGTACATGCTAACGAGCTTGCAGATCAGCATGCGACGCAGACTATGGCAACCGGACAATACACGGAGCAAGGAATCGCACCTTTATGGCATACGGATCTGCTGACATGTTTTACTACCCAGCTCACTGACAAGTGGCGTAGTACCATTCGTCAAGACACTCATCGCTACTTGCTTTGCGGCACAAGGCCATCCGATCTCAGCGGTAAGGACCCGACCACTCAGGAAGTTCTCCACCGTCAGGAACTGGTTCACCTCGCAAGGGCAAGGTGCGGGGAATCTGAGCTCTGGGGCCGACTATACTGGGCCGTGAGAGATTGCACGAACCAATGCCGATTCTGCAACATCTCACCGGAACAGTCTGCATACATGCGCTCTAACAACGATCCAACTGCAACTGGGACGGACACTGTTCCCCCGTCGGCAAGGGACGAAGACGTCTCTCCAGTAAGGAGACGGACCGTCACATGCCGTCGGAAGGAGAAATGTCCGCACTGTGATTCTACATTGACGGGATTCTCGGGTCTCGTCAGTCACTGTCGGTCATTTCATCCGGAACATCCTCCACCGCTTCCCGAGCTCAAATGTGATTTCTGTGACATGGTTTTCCCCACACGGAGAAGCACCGCACAGCACAGAAATCGCTGCGCACACAACCCAGACGCCACACGACATCGAAACAGCCGTGCCAGGAGGCGATCTCTGCTGCCGCAGGATCAGCCAGCTTCCACAAGCACGCCAATCGGCCCGCAGGAAACCTTGCACCATCTGCTTCTAGAATGTCCAGGCGCCTTGGCTGTGCGCCGACGGCTGGGCATTGAACAGGACCTTCGCCTCGGAAAGTTCTCTCAATGGCAGCTGCTTCATAGCAGGAAACTCATTTTGCTGCTCGACCACCTCTTCGACACCCAGATGGCATTGTATAGCTAGACGCGCTGGTAAGAGTAGGAAAAAAAAATATAATGACCTCGTGACGTCCAATACCACCGATGTGTACGGGCGATGGGACTGCATCCATGGTCCTCGAGCACACGCCCCCGCCACTAAGGAGCCCACAAACAGCGGTGCGTGCAGCAGCGCCACACAGACCACATCTTCTTTAAACAAAAAATAAAGAGAGTGGAGAAGTCTGGTTCGAAGGTGACTTGTCCTTGCCGACGGTGAGCAGCGGCGAACGCATCACCTCGTGTGTGGACACACCACTGCTGCTTCTGCTTTTGGGACTGTGTGTGGTTGTGGCAGTGTTCTGAGCCACGGAGTGTGGAGTTGCGACTTCTCACGGAGAATATTTGCCGCGTTCCCTGCGGGCTTTCTTTTTTTGGTGTTCTTTTAATGTTGTTTACATGGAACAATGGGAGTACCTTTTTCTTTTGTTTTACTTAATGCTCAGTTGCTGCGCACCGTCATGAGTGAATTGTTTTCCCTCTTGATTGCTTCTGTTGCCTACACGCGGTACAGGCCCCACGGCTGTGCGCTCCACGGACGACACAAAAGGAGGAGTGGAGAGACAGGCCGGATGCCGCATGAAATGTGTGGGATTGTGGAACAGTAATATTTTTTTTCCTTGTGTAGGTACTGTACGCATGTACATATAAACACAGTCCTGCTTTGCTGCATGGCGTATGAAATGATGATTCTGCTGAAGTGTATTTTTTTGGAGGAGGAGACTCCTGTTGGGCACTCAACTACTTTTTTGTTTTGGTATTGCTTTTTTACTTCTGGTGTGCAGGTCGGTGTGCGTTCCTCTGCAGGGCTGCTGCCGTTGTTTACGGTGCGTGTTACTGTGTCTCTGCCTTTTGCTTTCACTCTGCGTTGACGTGTTGTTAGTTTGTGCTGAAGGCTACACGCAAGTGACAGGAGTGATGGCGATGATGATGACTGGCCGTGTGCTGCTGGTGTGTGCCCTCTGCGTGCTGTGGTGCGGTGCTGTTTTTGGACACGCGATGGAGGATTACTGCGGTGAGGGTGGAGGGGACGGTTTGAGGCACACGAGTAATGGTGGCGATGACGGCGTGTCTCTAAAGGCGGACTGCGTGTTGTTATCGACTCGAATGGCATTAATAAAGGCGGTTGAGGCTGCAGAAGCTGGGGAAGATGAATTGAGTGGTCCAGAAACATCTCAGGATGCGGAGGAGACATTGCAGGATAATACGGAGCGCAGTGCAGCGGCTGGTCCAGGAAGAGATGTTGTCGCAATTCCACCACCAACAACACCGCCGAAGCCCGAAGAATCAGGCACAAAAGGACAGCAGGGGAAGCCAGGGGTGTTGGGTCCAAATGATGGGGAACACACCGACAGTAAAAACAATAGAAGTGAGCCTCATCTCGAAAAACCAAGAACTGATCAGTCTTCTTCATCCTCTGGCAGCCTTGACCCTGAAAGTGCCAAAGAACTCTCTTTGAAAAAGGAAAACAAGAGTGATGAATCCTCCGATGAGACACTGACGGAAGAAGAAGAAGAGCATATAAATAAGTCTGACAGTCGTGAATTGGTGCCAAAAAAACAGCTAAACGAAATACAAGAACTAAGAAAAGGAAAAATGAGTCATGAGGCACCAACAGAGACACATGGACGTCCAGCCAACGACGCAGAAATACAAACGACAACACCACCGCCACCACCAGCAACAATGAATGGACATTCCAGCACTGAGGATTTACCACCCGTGCAACCGCTACAACGCGTTCAAGACGACCATGAAGAATCAGGGCCACCTTCACCCACGGCAAACGGTGATGCCGCCAATAATGAAGCTGACAATAGCACTGAAGAGGGCATCCCGAACAGTGATCAAGCAGCTGATGGTGCAGGGACAGCAGAGGGAAAACAAAATGAAAATAAAGATGCCAATCCGAAAGAAACACCAGTGACGGCCGCAGCCATGAAAAATACAACGGCAACGACTGGCGACAGTGACGGCAGCACCGCGGTCTCCCACACCACCTCCCCTCTTTTGCTTCTTCTTCTTGTTGTTGCGTGTGGGGCTGCGGTGGTGGCCGTGTGAGAGTGAGTGTGAGAGAGAGCCGTGCACCGCCCGCACACACACTCGTCCTTCTCTGTGTGTGTGTCCCCTTGCATGGACTCTCGCCCTCACCTCACCCCACGAGGCACACACATAATGTGCCCGTTGTATATATGCATGCACACCCATGCAGGCCCGTTGGTGCTCTCTTTTGCACAACACGCACCGCTGCCGTCCTGCCTGGCTGCATGGGCGGAGCACCGTAACTGTTTCTGTTTTGTCCTCTTACGATTGTTTTAAGTGTTTTTAATTTTTCTTTGCTGTTTGCTTTAAAATATTTTAAATATTTTTCTTGTTTTTTCTGGTTTTGTGATTTTTTTCTTCATTTCATTTTTTTTTTTTTTTTACTTCTTCCCTGTTTGCTGTGCGTTTTTATATTCCTCATCTCTTTTTTTCCTTTTTGCTTTTGGGGCAATCACTATGGACGTTTTTTTCTTTTCTACTCATCCCTCTTTAATTGTTTGTTGCTGCACTCTTCCTGTGAGGGGTGCCGTGTGTTTCCGCCCAATTGCTCCACTCGCACACCCACGGACACGCTCATGACGACGGCCCTGTGCGCCTCGCCTGCTGCACGCATGAGGAGGGGCCGCGACGAACGGCGCGCTGAGGGAGCCGTGACGCGTGGGCGTGCGACGAGGGCCTGTGGGGCGGAGCACACATTTCTTCCCTCTTGTTTTGTTTTCGTCGCGGCCAGGGCTGGCAGACACCCGCAGCGCCACACACACAGCCACGCCCTGCCGCCGTGTTTTTCTTTAAGGATTTGTTTTGCTTTGCGTGTTCATTTCATGCGGTGGCGCACCCTTCGGTGTCGGCCTCGTCAGCATTTCTCTCCCCTCCGATGATTTCTTTTTCTTTTGCTGCGCTCACTCTCCCGATGGAGTGACGCGACTGCCGTCATGTCTGCGTGCTTCTATCAGTCCCCACACACGAGTGACTGTGCTCTGCGGGCCGCACTCACGCGCCGATGAGAGGGCTGAGGGGAGCAGCAACACGCAGATGACCCCATGAAATATAAACGATGTGCGGACACGTGGAGGGTCGGACGGTTGAAGCACACGCAACCATCTTTTTAATTTTCTTTTGCGGGCAAAATACATGCAGACAGTTTGGTGTGGCCACACGGCAGCCAGGCGATCTTTTCTTATTTTGAATTTGTGTGGAGCAGTAATGGACGATTTCTTTTCATTTATAATTATTTTGTGTGATGGGGTTTACATAAGACGAAGGGGACGTTTTTTTGTTTTCAATAAATGTTGTGTGAATTGCCGCTGCTTGGGATGCAGTGCAGTCATGAGTTTGAGCGGTCTTCTTGTTGTTGTTTCCGTTATGCGTCTCCGCTGTACATTTTTGTGCGTCCCTCCACATACTCTGCTCCCTCTTTTCTACTTCTTTGCTTTGTGTTGCTGCAGGCACACATAACCACACACACACAAGATGCACATTGCAGTGGATTTGGATGCACCTTTTGTAGTGCATGCTGGCGGTTGCGTGTGGCGGCTGTTGTCTTCTTCTGTGGCCATGAGGAGAGGGAGAGAGGGAGCGCACCCCGAGTCTATTTTCCTGCGGGTGTGATGCACCGCGTGTGACTGCGCTGAGTTGGGCTCCGTGTCCCATTGATGGCGGGATGGCAGGAAATTTTTTGCCGCGTGATGGATGGATGAGGGTTCGCTTGCTCCGTGTGCGTTGTGTGGTGGCCGCGGGGTTTTGGACATTTCCCTGGGGCTGCGGGAATGAGCTGGGGGAGATGGTGGTGGATGTCTTCTCCTCCTGCATGGTGGGTGGCTGCTGGTGTTGTTTGCCTTCGTTGCGTGGATGCCGTCTCGTGGTGTGTGAACTGTGCGGCTGGGCCTGCTGCCCTCTCCTCATCTTGTCTGCGCTCTCTCGCTGTATCCGCGGTGCTCCGTCCCTCTCCCTCTCGTTCCATTCTTTTCCTTCCGTCTCACCGATCAGCTGACTGACACCGGCGACTCCACTACGGGCGATGATGACTGCGATGGTGACGGTGCGGCGCCGTGCTGGTCGTTGCGCTCTTGTGCTGCTGCTGCTCGTCCGTGTGCGTGACGGCGACAGGAGACGATAATAATGATAACAGCCGTCCTCCCAGCCCTGAGCCAGGGAAACCGGATCCCACAAAAATATGCCTGGTGCATTACAGCCATATGGTGGGGAGACCGGTGTGCCACAGACAGAGAGTGGGAGAGACAACGAGGAGGGTTTGAGAAGTCCAGGACCTTCGTTGCCAAAGGAAGCAGGCACAGCCATCACTGGACAGACACGAGTTCCGCCAGAGTCACTGAGTTCGGCTAACGATAATCCAGAGCCACCAGGTTTGGCAACTCAGTCTCCACACACACACACAAGGTGCGACCGGTATGTCAGATGCACAAAATAAAAGGCACAGTAAAATACACAAGGCGATGAGAATCATAAGGCACCGACATCAAATCAGAAGACCAAAATGCCAAACACGACGACGACCACTGCGCCAGAGGCACCAAGTGATACGGCTATGAATGCAGAGGCGCCAACCACGACGACCACCCGCGCACCGTCACTTCTTCGCGAAATCGACGGCAGCCTCAGCAGCTCTGCGTGGGTGTGTGCCCCGCTGCTGCTCGCCGTATCCGCGCTGGCGTACACCACTGTGGGCTGAAGAGGTGTGTGCGGGCTGTGCGTGCCAGCACTCAACCACGGGGATTTGTGCACTTTTTTGCTTTATAGCGTAATATGTAATAGAAACCAATGATCTACTTTTGCTTCATTTGCTCCCGCTGCTCTGATGTGTGCTCCATGTTGCTGCTTCCTGTATCCGTGACGTTGAACGCATCCCGGACAAACTCACACCACAGAGACAACTGTTTGTGTGGACGCTTGTTTTTCTGCTTGTGCATGCACACTGTAGGCTTTTGGTGAAGTTTTTTTTGTGTGTTTTTTTATTTTTTTTTTTACTTTTCTTCTGTTTGCTGTTTTGTTATTAATTGTTTTACGTGTTTTTTTTTCCATGTTTACTTGCTGCGGGGCCTTGTTTGTTTTCTTTCATTTTCTCAATGTTTAATTTTATTTGTGTTTCCTGCTCTTTTCCTTTTTTGTCTTGCTCCCCCGCCATCCTCCTCTTTGTTGCCTTTGGGGGCAATCACTATGGACGTTTCTTTTTAGGAGATTGTGAAAAGGATGATCACGGGAGAGCTGGCTAGCTTAATTAATGTATGTGTCTATCCTGATAAATGAATGCATTCTTTATGATACTTTCTACCGTATGAATCTTTTGGGAAGAACGCGACTTTGTAGGGGCAGGGAGCCGATAGGGGCCGGATAATATTTTTAATTTTTTTTTTTTACAGACACACAGCCAGGTAAGTTTAAGGAAATGACTTTGGTTCCCTACACACCCTCCGAGTGGTGCGATATTGGCGCCCGTCTCTGGGACATGGTGTCCCAATGTGGCGAGACCCAGGTGCAGATGACGTTCATTGATGGTAACCAGATGTCGGATGAGACGGTGACCGTGGCCCCATCACCCACAGGCTTATGCTTGTTCCATGGACCTGTCTCTAAAGCATGGCAGGATTCTACTCTCTTTGGACATATTGCGAATCTCCGGGCGCCTCAGATCCCTAATTTTGAGACACAAGCGCTCCTGCCCGCTATGGGGGCAGCCCGGGAGTTGGGGCACCAACAAGGGCCCATCACTGCTGAAAGGGAGCGAATAAATTTTGATTACGCGAACGCCGTCGCGGACGTGCAGAATCGAAATGCCCAGCTTAACTCGCAGCTTCAGGAGGCGCACATTAACCTATCGGTAAGGGAATCCACTATCGCCGGGGCCGGCAACCAGGTCCTAGAACTACGACAACAGTTGGAGGCCAATCGCGCCCAATTACGGGAGCGCGAATTCAACTTGGGAGTCCTCACTGGTCAACTCCAGGAACGGGAGGCACGCCATAATGCACAACAACCCGCGCGGTATGCGGAGACGGCGGGGCGGGACGAGTCCCCCGCTACTCGACACGCTGCCAACGATGGCGTAACTACAATACCGCATCAAACGAATATCTTGATGGCTGGAGGCGTGCCTAGCAGTGCGGCCCGACGCGGTTCGGCGGCTTACAGGTCCCCTCACGGTAATGCTGCGAGACCACATTTCCACCCACGCCGTCGCCCTCCCGCACTTCTCCCCTGGACGCCCGATTGCCTATGGAAGAGGACCGCAGTTTCTGCGCATTCGACGTCACTACGTGGCCCTCGCGTGTATGGAATGAGGGCGCCTCCGAAGTCGTTATCGACCTCCGGTGCGCATACCAATGCTGGCAACAGGACAACGAGCAGGTTAAACTTGCCTTTGGCAATTGGGTCGAGTGGATCAGCGCGCTGGAAGTCCTGCAGGATCCCCCCGATCGAATCATGAACTTGGGGAGGTCCCTACTGAATACATTCCGGATGCAGCTCACAATTGCATCCGATCCCGGCATCCGGCTTTCCAAACCGCGCGCCCGTCGACACACCGCCGTTAACCAGACGGACGCTTATGCCAGGGCTGCCCAGCTTTTCGTCGATCGGCGAGAAACCCAACGCACTTTGCGATGCCAACAATGTCATACCTATGGACACGATGCGTCTACATGCAATGTGCGCCCGAGAGGGAATTACTCACAATACAGGCGTCCATCAAAAACGGCCGAGGGGCCGCCGCACGCCGCTCATGAATGCTGGCGACGGGAGCCCCATCCAACCCGCCACCTCCCACCAATCTTCACAGGCAGCGCACCGCGCCGCCGATGCTCCATCCGATCTTTCAAATTGCCCGACGAAATCGTCGGGAAGGGCGATGGGGCTTATCCGCCAACGACGCTCGACTGCGGCACGACGAAGCACCGGCAGTTCCGCTTTGGGCCAGTTATATGAGGAGAGCGAACGAAGTCGCCCGAGAGATGTGGGCGCCGTCAACGTGGGAGCAGAGAATGTCCCTAGCGGGGCAATTCGCAACCTTTTGCCGCACGCACGAACGGACGATGAACGAGGAGAGCTGTGCGGCCTTTTTGATGGCAATCGAAGTCGCGCCATCGACCCGACTGCAGTACGCCAGGATGCTGCGGTCCATGTTGGAAATGGATCGAACCCCGCTGGACATGGTGATTCTGGGGTTACAAAAAATTGCGGCGCGGAGACGAAGCAAGCGCGCCTCTTGAGAAAGGAAGAGATGAATCAAGTAATCAGCAGCCGTACCGATTGGAAGGAACGTGTTGTTTTCCGACTTGCGTGGATGACGGCGAGTCGTTTGTTTGAGATTGCAGCCTTGACAGCCAAAAATTTTACAGTGAAGCCGGACGGGGCCTTAATTTTGGATTGGTCCGTCGCGCCGAAGACGGCGAGAGCGGATCCCCACCGCGCCTCGCGGTTTGTGAAGATACGGGGCAGGACGCTTTCGACATTATAAAGTTATGCAAGACACTTCAAGAAAACGAAAAGCTCACGAATCTGACGACTGCCCAAGTCGAACGAGCTTTGGCTCCTTGGGATGCCACGGCGCATTCCATAAAACGGGGAGCGTTGAGGCACGCTGCTCAGATCGTGGAGGCATACAATTTGGACCCACACGTGATCTCGCAGTTGGCGGAGCACGTCGACCCGTTTGACCTTCCCGAGAGCAAAGTTTGATATTTGTGGAGGTACACCACAATGCTGACCCAGGTGTCGTCGCTGGTCGCATTGGCGTGAAGGGAGAAACGGCGGAAGGGCAAGAACCCTGGCTGAGAGCAGTGGAGTGTTTTTTCCATGATTTTTATCACAATCATGCCGCTACAATAACGAGACGCGCCACAAGGACGCGTCTGGCCACTCCACAAGATGAACACGCTATCCCGTTACAGCAAGTCAACGTGCCCGTATTGAATCTAGAGTGGATTAAAAGTCGGTTGAACCCGGCCACCCTGGAGAGGCTCATGCAAGTTTGGGGAATCGTCGGGCGGTCCCCTCTCCCTCCGTCTTCCTCCGGTAAAGCGCGCGAAGGCTCACGGAGAATTCCAACCGCTGACGCGAGATTGTTACAAAAAGCAGGAATAATCGAGGACGCTTCGTCCACAATTACAGGCGGATGGATAATACCTTTCTCAGTTGTGGAGGAGAAAACCACCGGTTCACGACGACGGTGGATCGCGTGGCCACACGACAAGAACAGAGACGACCCTTATGAGGCTCATGCTCCTCTTTTACACATTTCCCATTATTTGCCGCCTGTGATGGTTGAGGCCGCTTCCTGCCTGGATTTAAAGGCATTCTTTTTTCAAGTCTCTTTACCGCGGGAGACTCGGCATCTCTTTCGATGCCACGTGGAGGACGGCACGCTGGTGGAGCTCACACGGCTCCCAATGGGATACAAGGCCGGCCCAGAAATTCTCCAGACGATTACTTCAGCAATTGCGGGGCTGACGACGGTGGTTCACCCCCTCCGGGCCGCACCTCCATCGGTGCGTGTCGACGTTTGGATCGATAATATACCCATTGCAGGGTCGAAAAGCGATGTGACATTGTGGGAGGCCCAAGTGCTTCGTAATGCGGACAGTTGTCACGCATCCTTGGGGGAAGAACGCGAATCGGGCGCTACGCATTACGACTTTCTGGGGGTGCAGTTTGATCACACTCACCAGGCAGTATCCCTGAGTGAAAGGTTTGTCCGCTCTGTACGCGCCATGCCGGCGCTCAATTCTTTAACCATCGCGAGAATGGAGGTTGTGGCGTCACGTTTTTTGTACGCGGCTGCCATTTTGGGCACGTGTTTGTGCGACTGCTACTTTTTCGTCAAGGCAGTGCGACGACGATTGTCCGCACTTCACCGGGGAATTGTGCTGGAGACATCCCCGGCGAACCTTCGGCCGGCAGTGGTTGGTTTGGGCGAGAGATTGCGACACACCATCGAGAACAATCGCAAGCGAATCATCAAGCCCACCGAGAAAGCATCGGCCGCCATCATCACGGACGCATCGCTCCATTGATGGGGAGCCGTTTTTATTCCAGACTCCGGCGACGTTAAAATTGCCGGAGGGAAATGGGAGAAGAAATCTTTTCTTATCATGCAGGCCGAGGCACGAGCGGTACGCTTAGCCTTATCGGCCTTTTCCGCCATCTTGCCATCCACCATGGACGTTTGGGTGGACAACACTTCGCTGCAAGGAGCGGCGAATAAAGGCAGCTCAAAATCACACGCCATGACATGGGAGCTGCAACGGATATATGAGTTTTTGGACTCTCGCGGAATACAGGCAACATTTGCCTACGTGCGGTCTGCAGAAAACCCCGCAGGCGGCATATCACGCGGTCGTGTTTTTACACTTCAGGACTTGGCGAAGGGGAGCGGCGGGGTCTGGTGGTTGGAGGACCCCAAAGTCTGCCAATTCGTAAGTAATAATATTTCAAATCCTAACTGAGGACAAAGGACCATGCTAATGGTCCACAGAATTCTATATATTGAATGAGAATAAAACATTGAAGCAATTAAATAAAGAACCTTTTTTCCTAACTTGTTTGGTTTACATAGATAATTTCAGGATCCGGCCAGCTCCCGGAAGATTATTCTCTATTATTTACATCGGATAAAAATAGACGCGCACAAATCCCCGTGATTGAGTGCAGGCACGCACAGCCCGCACACACAAGATGCACATTGCAGTGGATTTGAATGCACCTCTTTTGTAGTGCATGCTGGCGGTTGCGTGTGGCGGCTGTTGTCTTCTTCCGTGGCCATGAGGAGGAGAGAGGGAGCGCACCCCGAGTCTATTTTCCTGCGGGTGTGATGCACCGCGTGTGGCTGCGCTGAGTTGGGCTCCGTGTCCCACTGATGGCGGGATGGCAGGAAATTTTTTTGCCGCGTGATGGATGAATGAGGGTTCGCTTCCTCCGTGTGCGTTGTGTGGTGGCCGCGGGGTTTTGCCATTTCCCTGGGGCTGCGGGAATGAGCTGGGGGAGATGGTGGTGGATGTCTTCTCCTCCTGCATGGTGGGTGGCTGCTGACGTTGTGTGCCTTCGTTGCGTGGATGCCGTCTCGTGGTGTGTGGACTGTGCGGCTGGGCCTGCTGCCCTCTCCTCATGTTGTCCGCTCTCTCTCGCTGTATCCGCTGTGCTCCGTCCATCTCCCTCTCGTTCCATTCTTTTCCTTCCGTCTCACCGATCAGCTGACTGACACCAGCGACTCCACTACGGGCGATGATGACTGCGATGGTGACGGTGCGGCGCCGTGTTGGTCCTTGCGCTCTTGTGCTGCTGCTGCTCGTCCGTGTGGGTGTGACGGCGACAGGAGACGATAATAGTGATGACAGCCGTCCTCCCAGCCCTGAGCTAGGGAAACCGGATCCTACAAAAACATGCCTGGTGCATTACAGCCATATGGTGGGGAGACCGGTGTGCCACAGACAGAGAGTGGGAGAGACAGCGAGGAGGGTTTGAGAAGTCAAGCACCTTCGTTGCCAAAGGAAGCAGGCACGGCCATCACTGGACAGACACGAGTTCCGCCAGAGTCACTGAGTTCGGCTAGCGATAATCCAGAGCCACCAGGTTTGGCAACTCAGTCTCCACACACACACACAAGGTGCGACCGGTATGTCAGATGCACAAAATAAAGGGCGCAGTAAAATACACAAGGCGATGAGAATCATAAGGCACAGACATCAAATGAGAAGATGAAAATGCCAAATACGACAAACACTATTACGAATACAACAGAGGCACCTCGTAATACGGCCATGAATGCAGAGGCGCCAACCAATATAACGACCAGCGCACCATCACGTATTCGCGAAATGGACGGCAGCCTCAGCAGCTCTGCGTGGGTGTGTGCCCCGCTGCTGAGGTCGTCGTATCCGCGCTGGTGTACACCACTGTGGGCTGAAGAGGTGTGTGCGAACTGTGCGTGCCAGCACTCAACCACGGGGAATTTGTGCGCGTCTGCTGTGGTCTGATGTATAAAGTATGAGTAATTAGGATGGTTCCGTTTTGCCTTACTTGCTTCTGCCTGCTGTGTACTTCTCTTTACTTCCCACATCCGTTAAATCGAACGCGTCCCAGACAAACTTGTATGCACGCCACGCATACAACTGTTTGCGTGGACCCACTGTTGGGGATGGATGCATGCACACTGGAGACATTTAAGTGCAGGTCTCTGTTTTTGTGTTTTTACATTTTTTAGTTTCTTGCTGCTTGTTTACTTTTGCTTTGATTTTCCTTGTTGTGCTTTTTTTAATTATTTTTTTGCATGGCGTTGTGCGCTTTTTGCACTTTATTGGTTGAATATTTCTTACGAAATGCGTGCTGCTGCTGCTGGTGTTTTTACTGTTCTTTTTCTTGTGTGCGTCCTTCTATTTATTCTTGCTTTGCGTTGACGTGCTGTTAGTTTGTGCTGAGGGCAGCACGCAACTGACAGGAGTGATGGCGATGATGACTGGCCGTGTGCTGCTGGTGTGTGCCCTCTGCGTGCTGTGGTGCGGTGCCGGCGGTGGTGGACACGCGATGGAGGATTACTGCGGTGAGGGTGGAGGGAACGGTTTGAGGCACACGAGTAATGGTGGAGATGACGGCGTGTCTCTAAAGGCGGACTGCGGGTTGTTATCCACTCGAACGGCATCAATAAAGGCGGTTGAGGCTGTGGAAGCTGGAGAAGAAGGATTGAGTGTTCCAGACCCGCCTCAGGATACGGAGGAATCATCACCTGATAATAAATTGAACGATAATACGAGGTGCACTGCAGAGCCTGGTTTAGGAGGTGGCGGTGTCGCAGGTCAAACAGCAGAAGCAGCAGTGGTGTTTCCACACACGAGGTGATACGTTCGCCACTGCTCACCGTCGGCAAGGACAGGTCACCTTCGAACTAGACGTCTCTGCTCTCTTTGATTTTTTTGTTTAAAGAAGATGTGGTCTGTGTGGCGCTGCTGCACGCACCGCTGTTTGTGGGCTCCTTAGCGGCGGGGCGTGTGCTCGAGGACCATGGATACAGTCCCATCGCCCGTACACATCGGTGGTATTGGACGTCATGAGGTCATTAT
>NW_001849226.1:0-8791 GCF_000209065.1 Trypanosoma cruzi | reverse complement strand
ATCGCCTCCTGGCACGGCTGTTTCGATGTCGAGTGGCGTCTGGGTTGTGTGCGCAGCGACTTCTGTGCTGTGCGGTGCTTCTCCGTGTGGGGAAAACCACGTCACAGAAATCACATTTGAGCTCGGGAAGCGGTGGAGGATGTTCCGGATGAAATGACCGACAGTGACTGACGAGACCCGAGAATCCCGTCAATGTAGAATCACAGTGCGGACATTTCTCCTTCCGACGGCGTGTGAGGGTCCGTCCCCTTACTGGAGAGACGTCTTCATCCCTTGTCGACGGGGGAACAGTGTCCGTCCCAGTTGCAGTTTGATCGTTGTTAGAGCGCATGTATGCAGACTGTTCCGGTGAGATGTTGCAGAATCAGCATTGGTTTGTGCAATCTCTCACGGCCCAGTATAGTCGGCCCCAGAGCTCAGATTCCCCGCACCTTGCCCTTGCGAGGTGGACCAGTTCCTGACGGTGAAGAACTTCCTGAGTGATCAGGTCCTTACCGCTGAGATCGGATGGCCTTGTGCCGCAAAGCAATTAGCGGTGAGTGTCTTGACGAATGGTACTACGCCACTTGTTGGTGAGCTGGGTAGTAAAACATGTCAGCAGATCCGTATGCCATGAAGTTGCGATTCCTTGCTCCGTGTATTGTCCGGTTGCCATAGTCTGCGTCGCATACTGATCTGCAAGCTCGTTAGCATGTACTCCGCAATGTCCGTAACAAAACTGCAGGTGCACGGACCAGCCAGCACACGTCAGTGTCAAGAGACGCTGCCAGATCTGATCCTCCGTCCAGTCTGTCTGACTGGGCGGGCCCTTGTTTAGAGCCGCTAGAAGAGACTGACTGTCCGTAACCACAAGCAGGGTTTTATGCCTGTGTCGGATGCGAGGGGCAATCAGCCTCTCTAGGGCTAGAAGCAGCGCACGGGATTCCGTCCTGTAGCTGCATGGCGTGCACCGCAGTTTATGCTGGCCTTTTCTGTTATCTCCGATGAGTTGAGGGATGAAAGCAGTATTCCAACCCCTGCTGACTTGGGAACGTCGACACCGCCATCCGTCGCAAGTATCCACGATCGATGGCTGTGCAGCGCTGGAGCCTCTTCGCTGACCCTGCGCTTTTCCTTATCAGCTCCTCTTCGTCAGTTATTGAGAGGTCCATCGGAAGTTCCACACCGATGGTAGCCCGGTGAGCGGAGGCCGCAAACCAGGGAGGAATGGAGCTGCGAAAGAACCGCTCTTCGCGTGGCGAGCTCTCGGTGATGCCATAGTCCTTTGTGTATGCGTCTACGAAGGCATATAGCTCGTCCCGAGATAATGGCGAGAAGCGGAAACCGGCGCGAGGTGGTGGCTCAGGCGGTGGTCTCCGCATCCAGTCCATCTGAAATGCGCGTGTGTTCTCAAATATGGAGAGCCGCGCGCGCAGGCAAAGGACATGGAGCGGCGGCATATTAGCCTCCAGTAGCGCGGATTCCGGGTCGGCAGTGCTCGGAACTCCGCTGACAATGCGTGCCAGAGTTGCGTACGTCTTCTGCATCTCATTCTTCGCTGAATCCGTCGCTACTGCCCATATGAGCTCGCTGCCATAGCGTAATTTGGAAGCACCGTATCCAATGACGAACGTGCGTAGGTCATGTGGAGATGGTCCCGCCTCTTTGTGCGCTATGCAGCGTAGCTGCGATATCCGTTGCGAAGTGGCAGCGCATTGCTTGGTGGCCGCCACATTTAGCGTCAGTCGTGGATCGAGATCCATGCCGAGAAGCTTCGTAGTTCGCGATGCCCCCATGGTCATGACTGGGATTTGACATCCAGCCACTACCAGGGGCCACCTTCCTTCACGATCATAATCTGACTCCGTGTGCGTGGAAAGTGTGAACCAAGCAGCTTCACACTTTGACGGGTTGATGGCCAGGCCATTTTCCTGACTCCACGCATGCAGTTTTTCAAGAACCATGTTGGCTGTGGGAATGGCGTCTTCCCGGGACTGCCCCCTAACGATAATAGAGAGGTCGTCCGCATACATGTCTGCTGTGACACCCGCAAAGCTGTTCAGCAGATTGAGAAGTGGGTGTGCGTAAAGGGAGAACAAATACGGTCCCAGTACGGACCCCTGAGGAACTCCTCGCAGCATGGGACGCCGATCGCTGTGTCTGTGGCCAACTCGTGTCTTCGCGTAGCGGCCACATAGAAAGTTTCTAAGCCACCTTCTACAATTCACCCCCGGAATATTAGCCAGCAAGCGACTGAGGACTCGATGGTCTATGGAGTCAAAGGCCTTGCTGAAATCAACCAACACCAGCAGGGTCCGATGGGGTCTGTAGTGGAGTTGATTGCCAATACCGCTCTTCTTGGGAAGGCTCACTTGGAAATAATGATTTCTATTATGCTCCACTTCGTGTATCAGGTGTGCCAGCTGCATCGTCGTAGTACGCACACTACGATATGCATACTGGTGGGTGCGGCGTCCACACCCAAAGCAATCTCTTCAGTACCATTTTCTCAGCAACCTTACTCACAATGGAAGTAAGGCTGATGGGTCGATATGACTCAAGCAGTTCCGGCGACTTGCCGGGTTTTAAGAGTGGAACGATGGTAGCGCGTCTCCGCTCAACCGGAATCGCACCGGTCGTCCAGCTGTGGTTAATGCAACGAAGAAGGAATCGAAGGCCCTTTGACGAAATATGTCGCAGTGCCTCACTGTAGACTTCATCCGGTCCGGGGCCTTGCCATACGGCGTATTACGTAGCGCAGCAAGCAGTTCCGTACGATTAAAAGGTGCATCAAGAGGGCAGTGACAAACCCCTGATGTAAATGTAGAGATAGACTCGTTGCTGTTCTGCTGCCCAAAAAGAAAAGAAGCATTAATGTTCAAGGATGTGTTCTGTCTGTTGATGCCTTTGGAAAACCTAACTGCCTTGTGAGAGGGGTGGAATGGAAAAAAGATGCGATTGAGAGCATTCGCTGCTCTCCTTGCTGTTTTATAAGTGTGTTGACCATCTCCTAATAAAATTGATGTGGGAGATGGAAGTGATGCCTTTTTTCGTCCGGAAATGTATTTCCATGCGAGTGGCTCGCCTGGATTTAACTTGCTGATGCGACGTAGATACGTGTTGCGCAAGCGCTCTCGGAGTAGGAGGAAGAATTGACTCCTTGTCCGCTGCATTTCTGCCTCACGGTCGGGCGTCGGTAACTGTAGATAACGGGCCTTGCTGTCGGTAGCAATCCGCTCTGCCTCCGTGAGAGTGTCGTCCCAAAGCCTGGGACCGTCCTTGTGCATGCCGCGGGGGCAATGTCGTCGATACGAAGTTATAAGCGCTCTCGTGAAAGCTTCAATGCCGGTGGACTGCTTTTTATAGTCGTATGCCGGAAGTTGTGCGTCGAGGTCCTTGATGAATAAATCCCACTTGCACTTCCCCCAACTGTGGAATATCCTAGGTGCCGAAGGTATGGTATCCTTAAATGCCTGATGCAGCGTGAATGTCAGCATATAATGATCACTAAGCGGCGACACGGAAGGTGACCAATCCGACACAGTCAAATGCTTTGACCATGCCAGATCGATACAGGATCGTTCTCCTGTGCCACGGACATACGTGATCTCACCAGGGGTGTTAACCAAGGTGAGTCCCGCATCCGTGCACAGTTCTAAAAATTCTGCAGCAACCTCGCTTGGAGAAGTCTCCAAGAATGGCTCCCACTGTGGGTGATGCATGTTGAAATCCCCGCACAGCAGGAGCGGCGACGAGGCTGGAAGGCAGTTTACTAACCGCCTGAAGGATTGCGTTACTTGCGGTGGTGGTCTCATATAGGCACTCGCGACAATAAGATCACGGTTCTGGTCCAGAGCAACCCGGACCACCACCACTTCATGGCTGGTGTCATGCTGGGGGATGGTGAGAGGTATACGCTTGGAGCGGAGAGTCGTACGCACCAGCACCGCCACACCGCCTCCCTTGCCGATGCGCGACTGTGCATAGAGCACATAATCTCCAGTGTGCATGCTGGCGATCTGCTCCGACGACTTCCAAGTCTCCTGGATGGCCATTATGTCTGCTCCTTGCGCCATTAATGTTGCGAGTTTTGACGGCGTGAGGCAAGAAACGTTCATCTGGAGTACTGCTATGGGGCCTGGGTGCTGCTCAATGTCTCCGCTTAGCAGTAACATTTGTAGTTGCGCGTCACATACGGCACGCAAACGGTATGCATAGCGCTGATAAGCGCTATGGAATTCAGCAGCGGATGAAAACACCGCTCAGCGGACAACCATTACAAATGGCTCCATCTGGTGCCCTTGCGACCCGTTTGTTCGGCGCCTTTCACCTCTCCGCGCGTAGCGGATGGGCAGCAGGCACTTGCTTTCCTCCCTATCAAAGAGTACTGCACGCTGGCACCACGTTGAGGCGGCCGGCTGAGCCATAGCGTTGTTGTAGTCTTATTGGTGGTAATATTTGGCATTTTGATCTTCTGATTTGATATCCATGCCTTATGATTCTCATCGCCTTGTGTATTTTACTGCGCCCTTTATTTTGTGCATCTGACATACCGGTCGCACCTTGTGTGTGTGTGTGTGTGGAGACTGAGTTGCCAAACCTGGCGGCTCTGGATTATCGCTAGCCGAACTCAGTGACTCTGGCGGAACTCGTGTCAGTCCAGTGATCGCTGTGCCTGCTTCCTTTGGCAACGAAGGTCCTGGACTTCTCAAACCCTCCTCGCTGTCTCTCCCACTCTCTGTCTGTGGCACACCGGTCTCCCCACCATATGGCTGTAATGCACCAGGCATATTTTTGTGGGATCCGGTTTCCCTAGCTCAGGGCTGGGAGGACGGCTGTTATCATTATTATCGTCTCCTGTCGTCGTCACGCACACGGACGAGCAGCAGCAGCACAAGAGCGCAGGGACCAACACGGAGCCGCACCGTCACCATCGCAGTCATCATCGCCCGTAGTGGAGTCGCTGGTGTCAGTCAGCTGATCGGTGAGACGGAAAGGAAAAGAATGGAACGAGAGGGAGAGGGACGGGGCACAGCGGATACAGCGAGAGGGCGCAGACAACATGAGGAGAGGGCAGCAGGCCCAGCCGCACAGTTCACACACCACGAGACGGCATCCACGCAAGGAAGGCACACAACGCCAGCAGCCACCATGCAGGAGGAGAAGACATCCACCACCATCTCCCCCAGCTCATTCCCGCAGCCCCAGGGAAATGGCCAAAACCCCGCGGCCACCACACAACGCACACGGAGCAAGCGAACCCTCATCCATCCATCACGCGGCAAAAAATTTCCTGCCATCCCGCCATCAATGGGACACGGAGCCCAACTCAGCGCAGTCACACGCGGTGCAACACACCCGCAGGAAAATAGACTCGGGGTGCGCTCCCTCTCTCCTTCCTCTTCATGGCCACGGAAGAAGACAACAGCCGCCACACGCAACCGCCAGCATGCACTACAAAAGGTGCATTCATATCCGCTGCAATGTGCATCTTGTGTGTGTGTGATTGTGTGTGCCTGCAGCAACACAAAGCAAAGAAGTAGAAAAGAGGGAGCAGAGTATGTGGAGGGACGCACAAAAATGTACAGCGGAGACGCATAACGGAAACAACAACAAGAAGAAGACCGCTCAAACTCATGACTGCACTGCAGCCCAAGCAGCGGCAATTCACACAAGATTTATTGAAAACAAAAAAACGTCCCCTTCGTCTTATGTAAACCCCATCACACAAAATAATTATAAATGAAAAGAAATCGTCCATTACTGCTCCACACAAATTTAAAATAAGAAAAAAATCGCCTGGCTGCCGTGTGGCCACACCAAACTGTCTGTATGTATTTTGCCCGCAAAATAAAATTAAAAAGATGGCTGCGTGTGCTTCAACCGTCTGACCCTCCGTGTGTCCGCACATCGTTTATATTTCATGGGGTCATCTGCGTGTTGCTGCTCCCCTCAGCCCTCCCATCGGCGCGTGAGTGCGGCCCGCAGAGCACAGTCACTCGTGTGTGTGGGGACTGAGAGAAGCACGCAGACACGACGGCAGTCGCGTCACCCCATCGGGAGAGTGAGCGCAGCAAAGGAAAAAGAAATCATCGGAGGGGAGAGAAATGCTCACGAGGCCGACACCGAAGGGTGCGCCACCGCATGAAATGAACACGCAAAGCAAAACAAATCCTTAAAGAAAAACACGGCGGCAGGGCGTGGCTGTGTGTGTGGCGCTGCGGGTGTCTGCCAGCCCTGGCCGCGACGAAAACAAAACAAGAGGGAAGAAATGTGTGCTCCGCCCCACAGGCCCTCGTCGCACGCCCACGCGTCACGGCTCCCTCAGCGCGCCGTTCGTCGCGGCCCCTCCTCATGCGTGCAGCAGGCGAGGCGCACAGGGCCGTCGTCATGAGCGTGTCGGTGGGTGTGCGAGTGGAGCAGTTGGGCGGAAACACACGGCACCCCTCACAGGAAGAGTGCAGCAACAAACAATTAAAGAGGGATGAGTAGAAAAGAAAAAAACGTCCATAGTGATTGCCCCAAAAGCAAAAAGGAAAAAAAGAGATGAGGAATATAAAAACGCACAGCAAACAGGGAAGAAGTAAAAAAAAAAAAAAAATGAAATGAAGAAAAAAATCACAAAACCAGAAAAAACAAGAAAAATATTTAAAATATTTTAAAGCAAACAGCAAAGAAAAATTAAAAACACTTAAAACAATCGTAAGAGGACAAAACAGAAACAGTTACGGTGCTCCGCCCATGCAGCCAGGCAGGACGGCAGCGGTGCGTGTTGTGCAAAAGAGAGCACCAACGGGCCTGCATGGGTGTGCATGCATATATACAACGGGCACATTATGTGTGTGCTTCGTGGGGTGAGGTGAGGGCGAGAGTCCATGCAAGGGGACACACACACAGAGAAGGACGAGTGTGTGTGCGGGCGGTGCACGGCTCTCTCTCACACTCACTCTCACACGGCCACCACCGCAGCCCCACACGCAACAACAAGAAGAAGAAGCAAAAGAGGGGAGGTGGTGTGGGAGACCGCGGTGCTGCCGTCACTGTCGCCAGTCGTTGCCGTTGTATTTTTCATGGCTGCGGCCGTCACTGGTGTTTCTTTCGGATTGGCATCTTTATTTTCATTTTGTTTTCCCTCTGCTGTCCCTGCACCATCAGCTGCTGGATGATCGTCTCCAGTTGTTTGTGTGCTGTTGGTATTTGTTGTATTCGATGCTCTTGCCGCACCAGAAGATAAACTCGGCTGCTCTTCATTGCCTGCTGAGATCACCTCTGTGGTGCTGGTATCGGCTCCTTTCATTGTCTCCTCCTTTCCTTTCGTACCATCCTCTTCCTTTTCCTCTCTCTCTTCTTCTTCCTCTCCCTCTTCGTCTTCTTCCACTTCTTCGTCTTCCTCCTCTTTGTTTCTATCTTCCTTCTCTTCATTCGCACCATTTTCTTCCACTTGTTTCTTTTCATCGTCTGTATTTTGAACCATGCTGTCCTTTCCTTTTTCTGTTTGGTTTTTCTTCTCTGCGTCTGCCGTTTCTGGTGCTTGTGTTCCAGTTCGTAGTGCCGCTCCCACTTCGTTTGCTCCTTGCACCGATACTCCTGCTGGTTGTGACTGTGCCGATTGACCGTTTTTGCCACCTCCGCCAGCGCCACCGCTGGAATCGTTGTCGGTTTTAGGACCATTCTCATTAACGGACGTAATGTCTTGAGAAACTTGCGTTGGTTCAGAACATCCACCACCGCCCGCACCGCACCACAACACGCAGAGGGCACACACCAGCAGCACACGGCCAGTCATCATCATCGTCATCACGGCTGCACACACAGTCTAGGGAGGGACAAAGAGAGGAGGATGAGAAGAACACACACATCAGCAGCATGGAAAAGGAGGAGTAGCGTTTGCATGAGGGTTGCTGTCATGAGCATGGGGGACGCGTGCACGCAGGAAGAACAGGCAACAATGAAACACCGGACAGCACGGCACACAACTCCACGGCATGTAAAACCCACCCGCAGCTGCCCCCAAATGGACGGGAAAGAGGGCGCAACAGTACGGCAAGAACACAGTGATGCCGGTGCAGAAAAGGATCCCAAAACGGCGTGAAAAAGAAACAAAAAACAGCCTTCCCCACAGCGGCCACATCCAACAACGCAAGCAATAATAACAGAAACAAACACCACACACGGCAACTCACAGCGGCAGTGAGTTCCCTGTCGCCAATCTTCATGGCTGCACGCTACCGCACTCCTCGTGAGTCCATCGCTCCGCTGCCCTCCTCCTCCCCGTGGCTCCCCCGCACGAGCAGCCACGGCACACAATCGGGTCCATCCGCACCCGTCGCCACGCCGCCCTCAACGACCCAACAGTCAACCGCCCAAAAACCGTTGCGGAAATCACACACCCGCAACAAAGCACGCGACGCAACATCGTCTCACGTGGACCCCGCCGTCAGAAGAACGTCATGTCAACCGTTTGGCCGGCACACGGTACAATCAATCAACAGAACAGAGAAGTAAGACAGGCACTCAATCAAGGACGCTCCACGCACACAGCCATTTTGATGCCGCCGCTGCTGCCACGGGCACGGTACCCGAGCGGAGAATGACACGCAGTAAAAAGGCCTCGCAAGACAGAAACAATCCACACGTCCATATGCAAAGCGCCACTCAGGCTGCTGCGTCTGCAGGGTCCGTGGGCAAAAATGCGCCTTACTGAATCCCGCCAGTTATGTCAGTCTCCCCTCCCACCAATGTAGCGCATAATGCACGGCGTGCGTCCACAGGCATCCACTCCCGGTGCCCTAGCAACACTTCAGAACACACA
>NW_001849225.1:37665-39572 GCF_000209065.1 Trypanosoma cruzi | reverse complement strand
GGCACGCATACAGCGCATTCGGGCCTACGGGCATGATGAGATCCGAAGAGTTCCAAGTATTGACTACGACAGGAGGCTTTTGTACCCTGTGAGGACTAAAGGAAGATGATTCGGCAACAAACACAAGTTTTGCTTTCTTATTTTGTTTTGCCTTAATTTTTAGAAATTTACACCTCTGTTTGGTTATTTACACGATTAATATTTAAGCGAGTACGCCGTGGATTTTAAAGAGCGCAAACGTATATTTGGCATGACAGGGGAGGAGAGGGCGCAGCGTCCAAACTTGGCAGTGCTGCCGAAGGCAGGAGAGGGAAGTAGAAAGTAAGAAACGTGGAGATGATGGATGAGGGAGAAATAAAAGGGGAGGGAAGCAGAAAACAAGCCAAAAGTATTGTGAGCACAATGCTGTTTCTTTTCGTGGGCGATCGACACCGCCATTGGCTACTAAGTTGCCCACTGAAGGTGACACCCGTTTCCGCTGGATATGCTGCGTGCACATCTGTTGGGCTCTTTGTTTGTTCTGTTGTTTTGTTTGTCTCCCGCACATTTATTTCTCCGTGCCGCCTGACTCACTCGTTTATTATTCCCCTCCCTGTTTTTGTGCGTGCACCGAGAGAAGGGATGAGGGACATGAAGTGCGCTCCCCTTCTGTGACATGCCACCAAAAATGGGAGGAGAACGAAAAGAAAAGTGAAGCGGGGAGGGGAACCATCGCCACGCGTCCTTTTCTCCGAGAAGGCTGCTCGCCACGCCACTGAGGCGCGCCGTGTGCTTCACGAGGCCCGCTGGACTCGATTGGGGAGCCGTGAATGATGGTGCGTGAGAGTGTGGCGGATGCGTCTCCCAGGCGTCCCTAGAGGACCCTCTGGCCATTGGGACTGCGTGGAATGCGGGATTCCACGGGGCCCTTTGCACGTTTTGTTTTTATTTTTTTATCCACCCCTCCCAAACCTCAACACGGCGACTGAGCCAACGACTGCGACGGGATCCGTTGCGTATTTCTGAATCTTTTTTGCGTTGCAGCGGCAGGCCTGGTGTGTCCTGCTCGGCAGACACAATGGACGGAAGTGGGCTGCCCTATCGGGAAAACGATGGTCCCGGCGGAGCGTGTTGCGTACTTCGCAATTTGGCGTGTTTGTGGCGATCCTTGCGGATGATGTGACGGGGTCTCTTTTACTTACAGGGATAGAAGCGATGCTCCACGGTGATGCACACGTTGCGTGTGGAGGCTTCTCTTGCTGTTGGTTTGTGAACATTTCTTCTTTCGCTTTTGCTGAAACACCACAGAGGGCGGTGTCTGCGGACAGCAGAGCATTGCGAGGAGGGGCACCACACGATTTTTGGCTTGACGAGGCGGCTTTTATGACTTTACGGTGTTTATTTTCAGGCTTGAGAGACCATCCTTTGCTGGAATGTATTGTGGGAGACCATACGCGTGTTTGTTTTTCTTAGTCAATCCCTTGGCACTTGGTGTCTGCCGTGAAATGGATGTTGATGGCCGTTTTATGGCGGCGAGATGCATTTTTATGTATTTAATTGGCGAGTGGGTGAATTGTGTTGCGTTCTGCCATGCGGCTTGTTGCTGAGGGCGAGTGGCCGCAGGGAGACGTTATGAGCGCCTCCGACATGAAGGGCGATTGAGCAGTCATCTCCACCGCTCGCCGGTATACGCTGTTGAGGTGGCGTGGTGGTAATGAATCGGCCTCTCAGAAAAGGAACGAGAGGACGTTTGTTCTTCCTGCTGCGGTGTACGAGTGAGCCTCCAATCCGTGGGCGGGGTCGCTCTGCGTGCCGTATTTCTTTGAATTTCCGTGAGTTTTTACATGGCCATCCACACGCACATGCACGCAATCCCCCTGTTTGCCCTCCTGTGGGCGGGAGACCGGGATGCAAGGGAAAAATGTGGC
>NW_001849225.1:25857-37565 GCF_000209065.1 Trypanosoma cruzi | reverse complement strand
TTTTTTTTTGTGGCTTTTCTTTTTCTTTTTCTTTATTATTTGGGTGCGGCCGTAATAGAGGACGACATTTTTCAATTTTTTTTTCTTTTTTTTTTCTTTCTTTTTTTTCAAGGTGTGAGGTGCGGAAGGGTGAAGATGGATTTTTTTAAATTATTTTTATTTAATTTTTTATGAATTGCCGCTGCTTGGTCCGCAGTGCGGTTATGAGTTTGAGCAGTCCTGTTATTTTTGCCATGCACTTTTGCTGTACAGTTTTTTTGTGTGTCTCTTTAAATGCTCCGCTCCTCTTTTTTACTTTTTTGACTTGTGCTGCTGCAGGCAAACACACAGACACACAAAACACACATTGCAGTGGATTTGGATGCTACTTTTTTAGTGCGTTCTGGCGGCTGCCGCCTCCTTCTGTGGGCATGAAGCGAGGGGAGGAGAGAGGGAGCACGCACCGCGAGTCACTTTTCCTGCAGGCGTGATGCACCGCCTGTGACCGCTTTGAGTCGGGCACCGAATCCCATTGGGGATGAAATTGCTGGAAATTTTGTCGCCACGTCATGGATGGATGCGGAATAGCTTTTGCGTGTGGCTCTTTGGTTGATTGCCTGCTCCGTGTGCGTTGTGTTTGTTGGCTGCGGGGCCGTGGCTGTATCCCGTTGGCCTTGGGATTGAACTGGAGGCGGTGCCGGTGTGTGCGTTTGTTGTGTGGAGGGCCGAATCTTTTCTTTCGCGGACTGGCGGCGCTGCGATGGTGTGTGTGTGTGTTTGTGTTGCTGCTCTTTTCTGTGGGCGATGGCTCTCCGTGCTGTCCCTTCCGGATTTTCTTGTGTCCCGCTCTCTGCGTGGCTGCTCTGCTCTGCTCTCCGCTGACGTGTCTGATGTCTTACTACTGTTGCTGCTGTACTCTCCACTTACTGAACACAAACACGCTAGGAAAACAAGCGCTAATCGCTACTGTGAAGTTCGAAGGCTCTGAAAGAGCCAACAGCACACAGACCGCCCACACACAAACACATATTTATATGCTCTCACGTGTTGCTGCTGTGAAGGCACTCCGCACACACAACCGTCGCCGCGTGACCGGATCCAGCGGAGGGAGGAGGGAAGGAAGAGAGAGTGAGCCGCAGAGGCCCAACATGTCCCGGCTTCACTTCTATTCCGCGGTGCTGCTACTTGTTTTGTTGATGTGCTGTGGCAGTGGAGCTGCGGCCGCTGTGGAGAGTAAGTCCGGGGCTGTGCAACTGGCGCAGGAGATCGATATTTTTGTGCCAAAGAGGACGCCGATGGTGTCAAGAGATGGGACTGGTTTGTTTGAAGTGAAGGAAGCGTTTGTCTCACCCTTTCTCGTCCGTGCTGGCGGGTGATGGTTGCCATTGCTGAAGGCGTGTTCGAATATAACGTCCATGAAAACAAATTGTTTGGGGTTCGATTTCCCGACATTGTGGCCGGGTACATCAAGGCTGCGGAGACGTGGCCGTCCATTGTTGCTGGGATCACCAAGAAGGAATGGAGGGCACGCACCGTGCTTGGCAGTAGGAATGGCGATAATCGTTTGTGTGTTTTGCACCGGCCCACAGCAGTTGTGAGGGACAGTGAGGTGTTTCTACTTGTGGGAAACGATACTACAAGATATGACAGTAGTGATGGTATTTAGGAGATGGCTGGGACATTCAGCATCGAAACGCCTGAGCCACCAGCAGTAAAAAGTTCCCTCAGGTGATCTTGAGTGTGTTTGGGGATATGTTGTGAAAGGAGCTTGGGTTCAGCCCAGCTTATCAGTGTACTCTGCACGCCGTCCGTGGACTGCGTGGCCACACCCTCAACCAGTTGAATGACACGCTTGTGTTTCCCCTGGTGGCGAATGGGAAAAATCACCATTTCTCCATGATCACTTACTCGACGGACAACGGCAACAACTGGGTGTTCCCAGTGGGCATTTTTTTTGTGTAATGCCTTGATCCCGCATCACCGAATGGGAGAATGGACAGATTCTCATGATTGTTCATTGTGTGAATGCCCAGAATGTGTGCGAGTCGCGTGACATGGGGGCAACGTGGACGGAGGCTGCCAGAACACTCCCGGGCATTTGGGTCAGGCCACGATCAGGATTCCGTTGGGACGAAGGCTTGCGTGTGGAAGCCCTCATCACCGCGACCATTGAGGGAAGGTCATGCTTTACACTCAGAGAGGGTACGCCTCGGGGGAAACGCCACTGCGCTCTACCTTTGGGCCACGGACAATAGCCGCACTTTTCATGTTGGAGCGCTTTTTGTGGGGAATGCTATGGGTGAGACGCTTGCCAATGCCCTGCTGTACTCGGATAGTGCGTTGCACCTTTTACAGAAGGGTGTTAATGAAAAAGGCAGTGCCATTCCGCTTGCCCGCCTGACTGAGGAACTGAAGAAGATTAACTCCGTCCTCAGCACTTGGGCACAGATTGACGCCTCCTTTGCCGAGTCGTCCACACCCACGGCTGGTCTGGTTGGATTCCTGTCCAACGCAGCCAGTGAACACAAATTGATCGACGATTAGCGCTGCGTGAATGTAACTGCGAAGAAAGCAGCGAAGGTCAAAAATGGGTTCAAATTCACGGGGCCTGGGTCTGGGGCAACATGGCCTGTGAACGGCCGGGAGGATAATGATCAGTACGGCTTTGCAAACCACGATTTCACTCTTGTGGCGACGGTGATCATCCGCCAGTTAGCGAGTGGGAGCACTTCTCTGCTGGGTGCGGGTCTGGGGGACGGTGCCGGCACGAACTTCATTGGACTTGTCGTACGGCATGAATAAAGCGTGGGAGCCAGTGTTCGACGGGAAGAAAACGACATCGAACACCACGTGGGAGCTGGGGAGAGAATACCAGGTGGCGCTCATGCTGCAGGACGGCAAGGGCTGCATGTACGTGGATGGTGAGGTTGTGGGGAGCTCTGCGACGATACCCACACCTTAGACGCAGGGGCATGAAATCACACAATTCTACTGAGGGCGACGAGGGAGACATCAACAGCAGCGGTGTGACAGTGACGAGCGTCTTTCTGTACGACCGCCCACTGAGTGACGATGAAATAAAAATGGTTAGGAAAAGCGACGCCAAAAAAGGGAAAAGGTGACGGTTCCATGCGTGGGGAAGTGTCGCAGTTGCTGCTGCTGGGGGCTGTGCGGCTTTGCGGCCCCTTGCTGAGAAATTGCAGTGAGGACTTCCCGCTTCCAGCGGGAGCATATGCGTCTTTCCACGCGCTCTTTTAAATTAGTTGCCACTTTTTGTGAAGACTTTGTTTTAACCATTTTGTTTTACTTTAGACCCTTTTTGCGCTGAGCTCTTTCTTCATGTGGAAGCATGCTCTCCCCAGCACCAGCACCGCTGTTTTTTTTTCTTGTTTTTTCCCGTGTTGTGGTCCTCCGACAATTACGGGATCTACTGAGTTTTTTTCTTTATTACTGATCAGAAACGCTCCCGGCATTGTGTGCCACGCCGATGGCGCCGGCTAATAAAAGGGACAATGGAATGGGGACACGAAACCACGCCGAGTGTCCCAGTGGAAAATAAATAATGTCTGGGCACCGGGTGTTTGAACGACTGGAAGGAGTGCAACATATTTGTTTATTTCTTATCTGCAGGCGAAACACACACACCGATTTGGAGGCCACGTAGCAGCGTGCGGTTTTTTCTTGTTTTTTTCGTTTTGTTTTTGAGTGAATGCATAATGGAAGACGGATTTATCTTTAAAAAAAAACTTTTCAGCATGTGTGCCGCGGCTTTTCACAGCGTGGGCAGCCGTGCAGTGTTGCGTTCCAGCAGTCATCCTGTTTGTTTTTTTGTCTGGCACTTTTCTGTGGTTGTGTGTGCCCTCATATGCTTTGCCTTTTTTTTTGTGGTCGTAGACACACACACGAGACAGTTACACGATATATTTATTGCAGTGCAGTTGGTTGCTCCTCTTGCACTCTGTGCTGGCGGTTGCGTGTGGATGCTGCTCCCTCGTTGTGTTTTTTGGGGAGGCGCGCGACGGCGTCGGTGAAGAAGGAAGGCACCGACCGCTGCTGACGGTGACGGTCTTTGCTGCAGGCGATCTGAGGGGATGGCGTGACTGGTGTCACCACCAACCGAGATGGATGAGGACCGCGCCGCATCTCTCTTCCCTCTCATCATCCTCTCAGTCCACAGCAGCCACAGGCCACATGTACCGCGCGGCAGCGGCGCGACCACCATCCGGACGGCTGCGAGCCAGTCGAACTGTGCAATCGATGTGGACCCTTCTTCCCCGTGTCTGCGTACTGTCGCCGTGCTTCTTCATTATTTCGTCCTTGTGTGTGCCGTGCGCGTATGATTTTGCTGTTTCTTGTGCAATGCCGACCCACGCGAGGGAGGAAAGACGCCTTGACTGCTGGCGAACGGCGAATCCTCCACCTCTCTTCCGTGTTACCATTTCTTCCTTTGGCGCGCTTGATGGCCGCCGGTCGTAACGCTGCCACGTGGGTCTGTCTCGGCTCTTGTGTGTTTTTCACGGCATCGGGACTGCACTGTGGTGGAGCCTTTTGGTTGCAAGAGCGGTGCTAATAGTCATGTGTCCTTTTGCTGGGATGACGCCACTCTGAATGGTGGCTGTGTGGGGCTGCGTTGGCGGTGGGAGGGCGATGGTGTTACTGGTGTGGTGGCGTCTGCGCTTCTTTGTGTCGCTGGCTGTGCATTGGTGGGGAATGTCTGTGACCGGATGCCTCTGCGTGCCGCTGTGTTTATTTGCTGTTGCCGCTGCTTTCTTCTCCTCTGATTGTGCAGTTAGAGATAATTTTGCTTGATCGGCACATCTATCGTTTGTAGGTGTTAGGGATTAATTGCTGTATTAGGACTAGTAGTAGTAGTGGGATATCGATCTATCGGAATTGTGTCGCTGGATTCGCGATCTGTAGGAAGGGATTTTGAAAGCTGGAATTATGGTCGACGGTGCGAGTGCAACACACCACGACAGCCCTATTGGTGCTTGTTTGGGTCGGAGGATGCGGTCTGCGGAGGGTGCGTTTCCGCGCAGCCGGCACCGTGTGCGGTGCAGGGCCATTGCGGCTGTGCGTGCGGCGCTGCTCGTTGTGTTTGCGCTGGTTGCTGCTGCGGCGTGGATGCCCGCGGTGCATGCGGTGGTGTTGCGACTGCGGGGCGGCACGGTGGACAGAGCCATCACGGTTGGCCGCGCCGTGGAAACGGTGCTGATGGACGGCGTGTACATCACGAACGGCGTGGCTGTGGTGTTTGACGTTGCGGCGATGCTTCCCGGCGCGCTGCGCATCGACTTGAGGAACTGCGTGTGCGACGGCGGTGCGCAGATCTACGTGCGGGGCTACAGCGGCGAGCCGGCGAGTGACCGGAGCCTGGAGGTGAGCGTGAGCGGGCTGTCGGGGAGCTACTGCTCGCTTGTGTTTGTGCACAACCTGCCGGCACACACGAACGTGACGGTCCGTGACTCGACGATTGTGACGCCTGGACCGATGCGCTACTCCCAGCTGAGCGGGCTGACGGATGCGGTGGCGTCGCCGCTTGTGCTGCACGCGACGTCGCTGTTGGAGTCGCAGCTGCGTGTGAGCAACACTGTGCTGAGGTCGTTGCAGGCGGGCGGGTCTGCGGTGCACGTTGGCGGCGGCGTGGACCTGCTGTCGAGCGCTGTGGTGCTTGACGGCGTGTCGCTGGAGGCGTCGGGCGGTCCGACCGCGTCCGCGATGCGTGTGGCGTCCCCGTCGCGCCTCAGTCTGCGGAGCCACTCGGTGTTCTCCGTGACAAGTGTGTCTGTTGTGAGCAGCGGCGGCGGCATTGTGCTTGGAGAGCGCCTCGCGGTGTCCGACTCGGTGCTGCGCTTCGTGGGCGTCGAGGGGTCTGTTGCGTCGTCGCTGGTGCGCTGCGACGGTGGGACGATCGGTGGTGGCGGGTGGCTGGAGCTGCACGACGTGTGGGCGGTGGGCGAGGCGTCGTCTGTGGCGTCGCTGTCGGGTGTGACGCTGAGCGGCTGTGCCGTGTCGATTGCGCGCTGCGCTGCCACCGGCGCGACGCTTGTCTCCGGGCTGACGATCACGAGCGGCGTCGTGTCGGTGCAGTGCAACCGTGCCGGCGGCCGTGTGCTGCGGAGCAGCGGCGACTACCGCATGGCCGGCCTGCCCTCCGTGAGCGTGGTGCCGTGCGACGGCTGTGCGGCTGCGCTGGCGTGCTTCGATGCGCTGACGGCGTCGTTCTCTGACTGCGTGTGCAGCTGCCGTGCCGGCGGTGTGGGCGAGGCGTGCCTGCCGTTCGACGTGCCGGTTGCGAGGGCCGGCGGGGGTGCGCAGGGCTGCGTGAGTGGCGTGACGCTGACGGAGTCGGTGACGGTTGGCGGCGGGCGGGCGACGGCGTGCTTCGACTCGGTGGTGTTCAGCGGGCCGATCACTGTGGTGTTGGACCTGCGCTCGATGGACGCGTTCGCTGACGCGCTGAACGTGACGCTGCGCCACTGCGTGCTTGCGGACGGCGCGCAGCTGCGGATTGGTGGCCTCAGCGAGAGCACGTCACGCCTGATGCCCCACGCCCTCGTCAACATGACGAATGTGACGTCGGTGGAGGGCACGATCGTGCTGCATGGCGCGATGCCGCCGAACTCGAGTGTGCTGCTGGCGAACTCAACGCTGCGTGCGACGGTTGGCGGGTCGCAGTACGTGCCAACAGCCCGTGGCCTTGCGGGATTTCGGTGTGGCCCCGCGCTTGTCCTGGACGGCGTCCGGCTACTGTCGACGCGGTTTGTCATGACGCGGTCGACGCTGGTGTGTGGCGGGGGCTCGTGCGCTGCGATCCTCGTGGAGCGCGGCCTTGACGTGAAATTGTCCAGCGTCTTCTACATGGACAACTGTGCTGTCAAGTCGCGGGCGCACGTGATTTACTCCATTGCGTCGGACCTGCGTGTTGTCGGCGGCTCCGTGTTCTCCATACAGAACAGCTCGTGGAGTGCGCCGAGTAGTAAATTCTACGAAAGTGCGTGTATGTTCAGGGATGTTGTGGTGACTGGTGGCAGCGTGCTGCAGATTGTGTCCAGCACTTTCCGTCTTGGCTTTGCCATGCTCATTGCAAACACGCTGACCGTGACTGACGGCAGCTGGCTGGTGCACCGCAACAACGAGTTCCGCGCCGCCTACGTTGTGTACGTGCTCAAGGAGAACGGCTTGGCGTTCCGCGATCGGAGTGTGTGGTCGATACTTGACAACAACTTCACGTACGACTCGTACTCGTCGACCATCGCACGCATGACAAGCAACTGGTCACCATCATCCGACACGCACCCGATCATCTACGGCGTGTGCAACGAGGCAATGGGCTCTCCTGTGACGGATTACCAAGAAGAGCTCAACATTGGAGCACCCGTGACGGTGCTGGACTGTGGTGCGTGCACCGTGGACGCCGTGTGCTTTGCAGCGAGGACGAGCAGCGTCAGCGGCTGTGAATGTGTGTGCGCTGCTGGCGGCCACGGTGACACTTGTCTGCCAGCTGCGGTTCCGGACGGCCTTGGGCCGCTCCCGCTCCCCGATGCGAGGGACACGGAGGTCCGCTGCGTGCACGGTGGCAGCATCAGCTCCGTGGACGATCCTGATCCCGGTGTGCGTGGTCTGTGTTTTGTTAACGTGATCTTCACTGCCGCGATCGTGCTGGACCTGTTGCATTTTGACGCGCCACAACAAACACTGAACATCACGCTGCTGCAGTGCGTCCTCGTGGGCCTGTCGATCAAGGGGAGTGGTGCGCGAGTGCGCGTGAACGTGACATCCTCGATGCTGGATTCTGGTGAGCTGGAGTTTAAGGGTGATTTTGGCGCGAGCTCCCAGATACTGGTGGCGGGCAGTACGCTTGTGACGACGTTGGTCCATGCCATTGCTATTTCGGGGTTTACTCTTGGAGCGAACTCGACGCTGCTGCTGCTTGACAACCGCATTGAGGGAAGTAGTTACGCAGTCTATTTTTCCATTGGTGTTGTTGATGGTGGCGGGATCATTGTGAAAGGAAATACGTTGAGGGCAACAGAGGAGGATAACGGTGTGGAATCATCCGTTTGCGTTTTCGCTGTCGTGAGGAACGGCGGCCACATTGACGTGGAGAACAACACGATGAGAGCGGTTAATGGCGTTTATTTATTTGAGGATACCGTCGTGAGCACCGCGGGGCTGTTGAGAGTGGCGGATTGCAACTTTGTTGGCAGCGCGGAGTTTTCTGATTCTGCGCTGGTGTTTTTGGACGGCACTGTGACACTTCAGGGCGGTGCGCAGTGGCGTGTGGAGGGTAACAACGTGAGTGCGGCCTCAGTATTAAGTATGCCACGTTCTCAGCAGAAAATTAAGCTGTCGGGCAGCGGCACCACTGTGGTGCTTGCACACAACCGTCAGGTGGAAGGAAGTGCAGCCTTTGCCAAACTTCTTCCACCGAACACGATTGTGGCGTCGCCCGCGCGGTTTGTGGTGGGGTGCAACCTGCACGAGGAAGGGAGGGAGGTGTTGTACGACGGTGTGTTTCCGGAGGGCGTGGTGGTGTTCAGGTGCGGCACGTGCAACGACGACGCGGCGTGCTACATGCCCGGGACGGAGTCGGTGGACCGCAACTCGTGCTCGTGCAGCTGCAGGGACGGATGGCATGGCGCGTCGTGTCTTCCCCTTGAGGTGCCCGACACGGTTGTGCCGCCCTTGCCGGAGAGAGCTGTCGACGGCGACACGAGCTGCGTGGTGGACCAGACGCTGACGGACCTCACGCTGAACATGTGGAAGACGCACCACTGCTACGTCGGTGTGACATTCAGCGGCGTGGGTGCTGCGCTGAAGTTTTTTTTCAACAGTATGCCGCTGCATCTCCCCATCAACATCACGCTCACTGGGTGCACATTCCGTGGCGGAGCCACGCTGCAGTTTTTTGGTGGTGCTGAGGCGGTCGAGTCATCCGGCGTCCTGGTCCGCGTGAGCCAGACGGTTATGCGGTCCTCTGTTGTTGTGTTTGCACTCGCCCTCCCGCAGCACTGCGACATTGCCGTCACGGAGGTTGACGCGGTGCAGTCTTCCGCAGTCCAGCTTTTTGACATTAGGATCAACATCTTGAGCGTATTGTTTCTGAGGAACGTTGTGTTGGCTGCGTCCTCGTTGTTGGTCAGCAACATCAAGGCGCATTCCTTGAGGTACGGCGGGTTTGGTTTGCACTCGGTTGGGACGCTGACGCTGGAGCGTGGCAGCTCGCTGTACGCGCGTTACTGCAGCTTCGCTGGGTACAAACACCTGTTCTACGTGAATATCCTCATTGTCCGCAATCACTCTGTTTTTGCGCTGCTCAACAATACGATGTCCTCCGGGGCAGGCCTCCTGCTTCAGCAACACGGATTCAGCGTGTCGGATCACAGCGTGTTGCGCGTGGTGGGGAACAGGGGTTCCGTGTCATACGCTATTTACGCCAACAATTTGTGGACCGTTGAGCGGTCAAGCTGGTTGGATTGGCGCGACAACGACGTGGGTTTGGGTGCGATTTTCTACGACAGTGGATCCCCTTTTGTGGACATGGACAGCAGCAGTGGCGTGACGCTGACGGGCTGCACGATGGGCTCGACGGGGTTGTCGGTATCCTTGCTGAAGCGGGTTGACGCCGGCTACCGGTTTGTTGCTGGGTGTCTGACGGTCGCGGGACGCTTGCTGACGACGGCGGCAGAGCTGGAACTGAGCGGCATCACCAACGTGACGACGGTTGCAGGGTGCGGGGAGTGCACTAAGGAGGGCGACTGCTTTGCCCCGCTGACGACGGAGGTTATTGACTGCAAGTGCCAGTGCGCTGCTGGAGGGCACGGCGATGCGTGCGTCCCGGCGCCTGTGCCTGCTGGCCCGCCGCCACCGCCCACGCCGCCAGTGCCGCCCACGCCGCCACCGCCGCCGGTTGGTGAGTGCATCAGCGACATGGTGTACCCCGAGGTGGTGCAGGCAGTGGGCGGCGGGCTGTCGTGGCTGTGCTACCGCAACGTGACGTTCAGTGGGGGCGGCATGAGCCTGACGGTGCTGGTTGGGGCGATGGCGGGCGACGTGGCGAATGTCACGTTCGATGGATGCACGTGGAGGGACGGCGCCGTGCTAGTGCTGTTGGGCAACGCAGACGCCGCTGTTAGGTCGCTGAACATCCTCGTCACCGGCAGCAAGTTCTGTGACGCGCTGCTCAGCCCGGAGGGTGTGTTTCCACCGCACACGAACATCACGATCAGCGGGAACCGCTTTACGGTCACGAGGCTGATCCCTCGGTTGGGTTTGGGCCTTAGGGATCCGTCGTGTGTTGCGATGAATAGACTGGTGATCAGCAACGACTCCGCGGTGGTGCTCAGTGGCAATGTGTTTCAGAGCGTGAGGGCATCGTCAAGCGCCATCCGCGTCGTTGAATCTTCTCTGAGGGTGTCGTGGCACTCCGTGTTTGCGGTGGTGGGCAACACGTTTCATATGGATGGCGGAGACAGTAATTTGATATATTTTGAAGGGTCTAGACACTCCTCATCGCTGAGCGTACTGAACAACTCCGCCGTGGTGATCCGAGGCAATCTTGTGTCGAGGCCGGTGCGGTACTTCATGTATTTTATTTTGTCATTACGTGTGGAGTCCTGGTCAGCGGTTGTGTTTCAAGGCAACGACATGCAGGGAAGCTTGGCTGTGTTTTATTCAAGTGACTCCTCCAACATCTACTACAACTCCTGGCTGCAGTTGAGCGGCAACCTTTGCCGCGTGTTCCCATCGAATGAGTTTGCTTTCTTTTCCTCCAAGGTGAATCTCCGCGGCTCCACGGTGTCAGTGTCCGGCAACCAATTTTTATCCAGCACGGTCTTGCCGACCGTTTTGCGGATACCCACGGTGTCCAGTGACCTCACAAACGGAGCTATTTTGGCTGCGTGCAACACTGTGAACGGCGGTGAGGAAGCGAACTACGTTATTCCGTCTGTGTACGATGCCACCTTCCTGACCTGCAGTGATCCATGCATCCTCGCGACGTCGTGCTTCCCCGCGTACACGACGAAGGCCTCGAGTGATGGCTGCGCCTGCGCATGCGCGGAGGGCGGCCATGGCGATGCGTGCCTGCCCGTTGCTGTCCCCGAGCCGCCGAGCACCGACGGCACCGACTTGTGCGTGCGGGACGTGCGTGTGGGTGTGGAGGTGAACGTCAGTTTCGGGACGTCGGTGGTGTGCTACGTTGGCGTGACCTTTGCGGCGGACGTCGTGGTGGACGTGGAGTCGATGTCAGGGGGCGTGCGCAACGTGACACTGGCGAACTGCACGTTTGTGAGTGGAGCGAGCCTGTACGTTGTTGGGTGGCGTTCCGACCCGCCTGCTGGCGAGCGCGCCGATGTGTTGTTCAGCGGGCTTGAGTCGCGCTCCGGCGGCGGCGTGGTGGTGGCGAGCCGATTTCCGCCGGGTTCGCGCGTCACTGTGGTGGACTCGGTGCTGATTGCAGAGGCGCGTGTTGCGTACCGCGACGCCTACGGCCTTGGCGACGCCTCCGCGTGCCTCGTGTTGCACAACGTGAGTTTGACGGGGAGTGTGCTGACCATTGCGCGCACGCAGGTGGCGGCTGTGTTCGGCGACGCTGTTGGCGTGTTGGTTGTTGGCGGCGTGGCGCTGTCGTCGCGCGGTGCGCTGTACGTGGACAGGCTGTTGGTGCAGACGGCGCTGGGGCTGTGCGTGTCGGTGGAGGGCGGTGTTGCAGCCAGTGGCGGCTC
>NW_001849225.1:3506-25757 GCF_000209065.1 Trypanosoma cruzi | reverse complement strand
ATGCTCCACGCCGCTGGCGCCGTGACCGCTGCTGGGAGCACGCTGAGCTTTGTGCGCAACCGAGCGCTGCTGCCGCGGATGCTGTCGGTGAGCCTGTCGCTTGTGGCTGGGGCGCATGTGAGGGTGGCGTGCAACGACGCTGGTGGACGTGTCCTGTCGACGGCGGAGGAGTACGCAGCGGCTGGTTTTGGCGACGCTGGGAGCATCGACGTTGCTGGGTGCGACGCCTGCGACAGGGACATGCACTGCTACGCGCCCGGGACGGCGTCGGCGAGCATGAGGAACGGTGTGTGCGCGTGCGCGTGCGGCAGCGGCGGGTACGGCGAGGCGTGCGTGCCTGTGGGAGCTCCCGTGCTGCCGCCTGCTGTGGGCACTGCGTCGAGTGCGTTCGTCCGCGAGGGCGTGACGGTGCGGTCGGTGTTCGTTGTGCCTGCCGGTGCGAGCGAGGTGACGCTGCGCCACGTTGTGCTGGACGGCGTGAGTCCTTTGCTCTACGTGCCATGGATGGCGCGGGACGGCGTGCGGATCGTTGTGAAGAACGTGTCGCTGCTGAACGGCGCCGTGCTGTACGTGATGGGCGGAGGAGCGTTGCGCGGTGCGGGGGCGGCGGGGAGCGACGAGGGCGGGCCGGTGGAGCTGTCGGTGTGCGATGTGGAGGCGCTGAACGGTGCGCTTGTGCTGACCGGCACGTTTCCCGCGGGGTCCGTGCTGACGGTGACGGACTCCCTGCTGGTTGCCGCGAGGTCGACGCCGCTTGTGTATCTTCCCGGCTCGCAGTCCTCGCCGTACGCACCGGTGCTGGTGCTGTCGGGCCTGCGGCTTGTGCGGTCCGTGCTGGTTGTGTCCGGCGTTGCCCTCGTGACCGTGATGACTGGTGGGCGGACGGTGGCGGTAGATGGCGCCGTGCTGGAGCTTGTCGGTGGCGGCGTTGCGCTGGACGCGACTGTGCTCGGTGGCGAATATTCGTTGTACGCGAGTGCGCGCGTGGTTGCGTCTGGGGGCGCTGTGCTGCGCGTGTCGGGGAGCCAGGTGTACGCCGCGCATGGGTTGGTGTTTGACAGCGGTGTGGAGGCTAACACGTCCGCCGTCGTGGTGAACGACAACGCCGGTGCGCTGACGGATGGCGCGCTGCTGGAGCTGCGGGGGTCGGCGTCGTTCGTGTCCGGTTCGTGGCTGTCGGTGCGCGGCAACAGCATCGGCGGCAGGCTCCTGTCGGTGCCGTCGTACCCGCGCAGTGCGGACCTTGTGCAGAGCACACTGACGCTCCACGGGAACGCCGGCCGTGGGCCCGTCGTGATGGACGGCATTGTGGCGCCTGGGGGCGCCGGCCGAAGATTCGTCGTGGGGTGCCTGACGCTGAACGGGCAGGCGCTGCAGCCGATGGACTACAGGTCCGCCGGCATCATCGGGGAATTCCGTCCTGTGGCGTGTGGCGTGTGCGACGCCGACGTGCACTGCTTTGCTGCTGCGACGAGGGCGATGTCGGGTTCGTGCGTCTGCCGCTGTGCTGAGGGCGGGTACGGGCGCGACTGCCTGCCGGTGTACCTGCCGCACGTGGACGGGTGCAACCGCACGCCCGCTATGCCGCTGCTGAGCCACACGGCGACGCTGACGGCGACGATGTGGACACCGACATGGACGCCGGGCATGAGCCTGAGCACGGAGCGCTACAGTCCGACGCAGCACGGGCCGACGGAGACCCTGCAGGTGACGGAGACGTTGGCACTGTCGCCCACGCGGACCCCGACGGCGTCGGTGAGCAGCACGCTGTGGTGGAGCGAGGTGGCGTGCCCGACGCTCGCTGTGACGACGACGGCGGCTGGTGGGAGCCTGACGCAGAACGACATTCGCGGCGGTGGGAGCGCCGTCCCGACACTGCTGATGGTGGCGCTGCCGCCGCCGTTTCGGTGGGCACGCGACCCGCAGCTCGGCACGCACCTGAGCTTTGTGCCTGTGTCGATGGCGCAGCCGAGCGGGTTTGGCGGTCCGTGGGGAGCGATGCTGCGCAACGCGACGTGGGTGCGCAACGCGACGAATCCGTCCACCGTCCTGGAGCTGGCTGTGCCCGTGCACCGCGGTTACTTCATTGTTGCCGACGAGACGATAGTCATTCGCTGCGACGCTGTGGCGGTGTCCGGCGGCTGCAAGGGTGTGCTGCTTGGTTCCTTCACGATCAGGTCGAACACGCTGCCCGCCGCTGCCAGCGCCCTCTCGGCGATTACCGGCGTTGTTGCGGGTGCGGCGGCCGTTGCCGTGCTGGTGACCGGCGGGCTCGGCTCCGTTCTGGAGATGCAGGCGCTCGGCATGTTTGCGAGGATGTCGTGCGCCTCGGCGCAGGAGCGTGCGAGCACCGTTGCGCTGCCGTACTTCCTGTCGGTGTTTGCTGCTCTTGACCCGCTGTGGATGGTGGTGGGCAACGCGCTGCTCGCCGCTGTGTTTGGGTGCGTGCACTGCGGTGTGACGGCGGCCTTCCAGCGGTGGCGCGGCGTGGACGCGGCGAGTGCGTGGGCTGCGATGCGCTTCCCGAGCCTGACGTACGTTGTGGCGCACGCGATGCACCTCGGCGTTTTCTTCGGCTCCGTTCTCGCACTGGCGATGCCCGGCGCCCGCGTGCAGCACCGCGTGGTTGGAGTTGTTGGCGTGCTGTACGGTGTGGCGTTCTTTGCCGGCGTGTGCTACTTGATTGCCCGCCACGTGGGCGCGAGTTTCACGAAGTACTGGCAGTTTTTGAGGAAGCCGTTGCAAGAGCGTCTGCTGTACCCCGTCGGGTATTGGCACCCCGCGGCGCAGCAGCGGATGTATGGCGGCATGCTGACGAACATGAGGGACAGCCACGTGTACTGGTGCGTGTTCCAGCTGTCGGTGCTGTGTGTGGTGTGCCTGATTGCTGCTGTGCACCCGCCCGTGGGAGGCTGCCACGTCCAGTACTTCTGCATGGCGGCTGTGCTGCTTGCGGGTGCGGGCGTGGTTGCCTTCACGAACATGATGCGCTCGGCCTTCCTGACGGTGATGCAGACGGCGAGCTTTCTGCTCCTTGCGGCGCTGTGCGTGATCAGCGCGGCCAACCACCTTGCGCCGAGCGACGGCGGTGCGAGGGCGTACGCGGCGATCGTGCTGCTGCTGACGACTGTGCTGCTTGCGGCCACTGTGTACAGCGTCGTCGTGTGGTACGCGGAGGACCGCCACTGGCAGGAGCTGCGCGAGCCGCGGCGTGGAGGGCTGGAGGCACTGCTACGCGATGACGAGGAGAGCGACGAAGACACGCAGAAGCTGCACGACTTGAATTCATCGTCGTACGCCTCAGGCACCACCGTTGCGTCGTCGTACCGACCACCCGCAGTGCCGTTGCACCCTATGGCCGGTGACACCCGCTTAGACGCTATGAGCCTGCTCGAGTGTGCATCCAGTGCGAGCTGCAGCATTAATTATGCCCCTCTGGACAGGTGAGGATGCTCTGCTTGCCGAAAAAATTAGCGCAGTTTTTGCTTTTGTGGTGTAAAGACCCCGACCCCAACAGCAGCGTTAAGCGGCGAGAAGGCACAAAGTCCCTTTGCGGATTCGGCATAAAGTGGATGCTTCTGGCAGGGATCTTCTCCCTTCCTTTTTTTATTTATGGATTGATTGGGTGGTTGATTTGCTGCTTTTATTTTATTTTACCGATTATCGACGACAACGGATTATCGAACTATCACGCTAGCCCAGGGCGGATGCGTAACGGGTGTGTGTGCGTGTTTTACGCTCTTCGCTTCAGCACCGTGTATGGGGACTGCTGCTCTCTTTCATATCTGTACTTAGTAATGAAGACGTGCTTGACGATGGTGGCTGGTGTGCGGGCCATAGGATGCATTCAGGAAAACGTTAGGGAAAACAATCGATGAAGCCCCTCTGTGACGCGTCGCCTCCTGGAGGTTGTGAGTGTGCGTTTTTGGCTGACATGAGGGAGGGCGTGGGGGCCACGGCTGTGCAGCTGCGCAGCCACCCATCAGACTCCGCCCCGACAGCGTCACTGATTGTTGGTTTTTGTTGGTTTGTTTCTATTTTTTGTGCGGGTGCCTGCAGTGACTCTCCCTCCTGTTGCACGATGACTGTGTGGGAGGGCATGCCTGCCGCTCCTTATGCTTCTGATGTTGTGTCGAAAGAACAACGAGAGAAGGAACGACGAATTATGCGGAATGGTGTATTACTTTGTGTATGCATATACCGATGTATTCTTTTGGATCGCTCTGGTGATTCCTTCTTTTTTTCCTTTTTTTACATTTTTACACGCGTGTTTCAATGTCGCTTTGGTACGGCCACAGGGGTAGCCTGAGTCGCGGGTAGTTTTTTTTTTGGTGTTATTTCCTGTTAGGCGCTAACGTGGGCACGTTTGTCAGGCATCCACTCTCCGCAGCATGGTGCTTGATATTTTGGAGTCATCCCAGGTGTAACGCAGGCACCGCCGCCGTGGCACGCATGAGAAGTAAGATGGAACGCGGGGCAGCGGAAGATATTGTGCTGCACATGTGTCTGTTGCATTTGTTCTGTTGAGGAGGTCTTGAATTTAGAGGAAGAGGGATGAACACTGGACGATTCTGTGGATTGGAGGTGTTATCACCCTTTTTTTATTGTTGGTATGGTCTCTGGTTCCCACCCGTGTATGCCCCGATTTGCCTCCCCTGAGTGGAGCTGCGCCATGGCCATCCTTTTGGTTGTTTGCGGGAGGAAAAACACATTGCGGGTGACGAAACCACACGTCATGCATGCGGCGTCCAGGGAGGTACGTATTTGAGGTGGAGTGCACATATTTGGATGTCATGTGAGACGAAACGGGGGTTGACTGTCCAACCGTCGCTCCTTTTCGGGAGAGTGTGCTCCTCTTTTTCATTTGTTGCCCTTTTGCGACAGGTCAAGGCGGGATTGGGGAGCACCGTCCCACGAAAGGCCTTGCGCACATACACACTCTCATGCCGCTGTCGTTTCCGAATTTGGGAGTAAAACCCGAATTCCTGCTGCTTTTGCATTGGTGCAATTACCTCTTGATTAACTGACGCCATCCTGTCCGGCGTGTCACTTTGATTGGATTGTGTGGGATTGCTCGCCAATACCGTCGGACAAAACAGGCTGACCTTTTCACGTGCTTAAATGTCTTCCTGCGCGCACGTTTTTTTTTACGTGTACTGTTGATGTGCACTCAAACAGCAAGGTGTCCGGAACTATGCGTGCGTGGAATTCTTCCTGCCATGTGGACTGCGGCAACACCGCGGGGCTGCCACTTTAACTCCGCAGAGTTGTTGTGTCTCTTCGCGTGGTTGGCTGAGAAATTCCATGCAGCCTGCTACTGCTGGTGTGTCCTCAACTGTTGTCACTCCATGCGAATAATGTGCTTCAGCGAGTGAGGGTGTTGATTGGGTTTGTGTACACTCTGATTCTGTTTTCTGCTTTGTGCGGGCACGCAACACTTGAGTGGTGGGAAAATGGAGCGGGGCGATGCATGGCTGCGTCCCGCCCATCGTTCACTGCACGATGGTGCTGTGCGCGTTGTGGTGCTGACTCTGCGATGTGACTGCGGTCCCCTGTGCGGCAATGGTGGTGGGTGGAGGAGAGTGTTGGCCCGCGGCGGGACGGTGGGATTGTGTTTTCCTTTTGTGATTTTTACTTCACCCTTTGAAGGTGTGCACTTGTTTTTTTGTGTCGGTGATGGGGCAAACAGACCGAGAACGTGAATAAAACAAAATAAAAAAGGGCGATGGTGTGGCGGTGTTGGGGCGGTGGGCCTCGGCTGCCTTACCGACAGGCGTTGCAGTGCGGCTGCATGGCGCACCGACCGCCCCGCCATGCGAGTGCCACGCCTAACGCCATTGGGACTGCGGGACGAAACAGCCGCGACTGTCCTTTGGAGCCGGTGGCGTCTGCTGACCGCAGTTGGGCGGCGCGAGTGGGATGCTTCACCGCACGGGTGTTGTGATGGCACCTCGAAGCGGCATCCCCGGCGATGGTTCAGACGCTGCAGCTCGACATGTGGCGGGGATTAAAGTGTGGCCGCAGTGGACCCTTGAGCAGCACCAACATGAGGCTGAGTGATTTCCTTTGGAATTATGTTGGCGGCAGGGCGGCCGTTGGTGAAGACTACAACGTGACGATGGAGGTGTTTGTTCAGGAGCCGGATGATTACTTACAAGACCAGCGGCTTCTTAGAATTATTTTTAATTTAACAGAGTACCAGGTGTACAAGCTTCATCACGAGGGTGTTTTCTCTCTCGAGCAATGGAGGGACTATGAAAGAAAGGATACGGTCACTCCTTTTGCAAGGGGAAAACTAAACGCAGCCCTCACTCAGATACTGACAGAAAGGCTAAGAGGAACGCAAGAAATGAAATTTACCATTTCCACTACGATCCAAGATGTACTGTTTAAAGGAAGAGTCCGCGTGAATAAAATGAAGCTGAACGACTTCCTTACGAGGGAACCGGATGGCAGGGGCATTGTGGACGCCAATCGAAGTGTTTTGCTGAAGTAGTTTTTCAGGGACCCCAATAAGTATATCCGTAATAAGGGAGCATTGAAAGAAATACAGGCAACAGGTTCTTATGCGAGGATGGAGAGGAATGTAAGGGAGGAAATGGATTTGGAAGAAGTTGTACGCAAGCTTTACAAAAATGGTGTGGACAATCTACTTGGGTGGTCAGAAGCTGCTGCAAACGTAAAAACATGTGTTCATAACTCCACTAAACAATCCTTGGATGCAGCTGCCGAGGAGGCGAGGAACCTAACGACGACGATTGAAGCGATGAAAATGGAGGGATGTACGAGTCTGTGCACAATGCGAGGTGGAGCCATGTGGTGGAAATTCCCGACGGCGTGGAGCGAAAGAAAACGGGAATGGGAATGGAGGTGAAGGAGGGGAAACCGAAACAGTCATGGACGTACAAGAAAGTTGGCAACACCTTCGAAAAGGATGACGGTGTGCAGCAATCCGGTGCACCACCTCCCAGGCTGTTGGTGCTCACCTCGGACAAGGGATGGCCGTACACGCTGATTGCGCCGCATGGATGTGGTAATGACTTGTGTATTAACTGCGAGGTGGAGCGAGCGTGGAAGATCGTCAAGGGCGATGTAACCGCGTGGTCCAGCAATTTTGATTTGGCTCTCAATCCTTCACCTTTGCCGCGTGTGTTGATTGGGACGCCCGGGATCGGGAAGTCGATGGCTGCCGGCTCGTACCTCCTCTACCAACTGCTGCACTACGATGTCGAGAGACTCCAAGTGGTATTCCACTGTTTTGGTGGAGGAGATGCGTACGTGTCTGACAAGACCACCAGAGCGGTGACAAGATGCAGCGATGAGGACATGTGCATCTCGGAGTTGAGACGTTTGAGGGGGCATGGGAGGAATGTGTATATTATCTACGGTGTGGCAAAGGAGGGAACGCCGCCACCGGGACATTTTGCGCCTACTTCTGGATGGGGCATGATTGCGGTGTCATCCCCAAAGGTAACCAACTACGATGAGTGGGCGAAGCAACTACAAGCCGCGCGAGTCATCGTGAATTGCCCCGACGAGACGGATGTGAAGGCGATGTGCGCCTGGATGACGCGTGATGAAACTCCAGAGAAGCAAGCGAAATGCTGGAAAGAGGCCAAAAAACAAATTTATCTTTTGTGATCGATTCCACGTCATGCCTTTGATGAGGAGGCGTTTAATGGACGCTGTGGAGCGGTGGAGTTTGCATTGCAATCGATCAACGAGGTAACTGTGAAAGGGCACTTTTCACGGGGAGGTGAGTCGCCATGGTTTTCTGAGGATCCGTCCCACAGGCTTGTGAAAGTTGTTCGGGAAATATACGCAGGCGGTGTGACCCTTTTCAGTGCACCGATATCTGCTTGCCTCGAGGAACGGACATTGGAACGCCTCCCAAGTGTAGCAGAATAAAGTAGCTTTTTGAGGCTGATGTTGGCGTCGAAGGATAATATTTTGCCCATATTTTTTGGATGGTTTGCTTTGAAATCGTTCACGGAGAGTGCCCTTGCCAAGGCAATGGCGACGAAACTCACGGAGTTTGAGCCGCCAACAGGACGCCAAGCAAAGCCCTGCTCTTGACGTTGGCTCCTGAATTGCATCCCGAGGGAGATGAGGGTTTGCTGCCGAGTGCATATGAAAAAGCGATCCGTAAAATAAAGTACGGGGTGCTGCACAAACCGTGGGCCACAAACCTTCCGCTGGTGGACGTCTTATATTGGTGTCCAATCCAAGGACGCTGTTTGGGCTGCGGATGACTACGGCGGGTGGGCACCACACCACCGCCAGTACTGTGCGGCAGTTCACTGAGTGCCTGGCGGCATATTTTAACGGTTGGGAGGAATTATCCCGAGACATGTCGTGGGAGATTATTTACGTGCAGCACGCCGAAGAACGAATGACGGAGATGTGATGTCGTCAATTCCGATAATGTGAGCGACGAGAGCCGTGAGATTCGGCGTCCTGTGAGGAAGAGGTGCGCCAGTACCAAGTGTCAATATCATCCAGAGACTTTTGAGGGGACGAAACTCTCCGAAGTGTGGAAGAACCGTCGAAATAGGAAAACAAATTGGGGAAAGGGGCAATTTTGATTTGTGGTAAAGAAATATTGTGGGAGTTATATATTTTTGGATGCTTGTGTGTGCATGCGGTGCAGGTGCACCAGCACCATGCAGCAGCACCGCACACAGATTTCAGAACTGTCCAACGCTATGGAGTATAACAGTGGCAGAAGAAATTAGGGAGGGAAAGGGGTTGTTTGGCTTCTGGTGAAAAAAATTGGGTGGTTTCCGCATAGTATGTTAGTTGTGTGAGCATACGAGGCGTAATTGGAGAAGTACCCCGGTATGAGGGAATCATTGTGGCTGGCGGTGTCACGGCGTTACTGCATTGTCCATTTTATTCTATTTTGTTCTAAGACCCATCACTAACAGAAGCATCTTAAGGGGGTGGACGAAGAATAAGTTCTATTGAGGAAACGGTGTGCTCCGTGTGACCGCATGTACTGAGACGCCGCGTCATGGGTTGATGAGGATCCGTTTCCGTGTGTGGCTCTTTGGGTGATTGCTCGCTTGGTGTGCGTTGTCTGTTGGCTGCGGGGCTGTGGCCGTATCCCGTTGGCTGTAGGATTGAGCTGGAGGCGGTGTGTCTCTTTTCTTCTTCCATTGGTGGTTGATTGGTGGCGGTGTTTGTCTTCGTTGTGTGGAGGGCCGAATCCTCTCACCCGCGGACTGACAGCACTGCCATGGTGTGTGTGTGTGTGTGAGGGCTGGTGTGGAGTTGCCGGCCAGGGCGAGGGCCGTGGCGGTGCTTTTCCTGCGACTGGTGTTTGTTCCCTCCGTGTGTGTTTGCGCTGCTTCCTGCTTTTTTCCCTTGTGATCCTCTCCTCCTGTGTTCCTGCGTGGAGTGGCCGCATGCTCACGGGCCATGTTGATTTTGAGTGCCTCTTGACGGCATGCATTCATCTCCCTCTTTTCTCTCTGTCTGTCATTTCCTGTTGTGTGTGGCGTGTTGCACCGCGTGAGGGCTGGCCCGCACACACCGACGGCCCGCCGTGACTTGCCGTGTTGCTGCTCTTTTCTGTGTGCAATGGTCCTTTGTGCTATCCCTTCCGGATTGTCTTTTGTCCCGCACTTTGCGTGGGTGTTCCGCTCTAACCCCCGCTGACCTTTCTGATGTATTGCCACTGTTGCTTCTGTACTCTCCAATTTTTGAATACAGACACGCTAGGAAAGAAGGCAAACAAGCGCTAATCGCTACTGTGAAATTGTAAGGCTCTGAAAGGACCAACAACAGCACACACACCGCCCACACACATATTTATATGCTCTCACGTGTTGCTGCAGTGAAGGCACCCCGCACGCACAACCGTCGCCGCGTGACCGGATCCAGCGGAGGGAGGAGGGAAGGAGGAGAGAGTGAGCGGCAGAGGCCCAACATGTCCCGGCGTGTGTTTGCTTCTGCGGTGCTGCTTCTATTTGTCGTCTTGGTGTGCTGCGGTATTAGTGGAGCTACGCCCGCAAACGAGGAAGAGGTCAAGAATGAGTTAATAAATATTCTGAATTTGGAGAGGGTCGATTTGTTTGTGCCACAGAAGACGCAGGTGCTGGCGAAGAAGGGGACTGACTCAAGTGGGAGGGATGCATTTGTTTCACCCTCTCTTGTCAGTGCTTGTGGAGTAATTGCTGCTTTTGCCGAAGGTCACATGAATGCCCAATATACCGCTGATGGTAAAGTAATTAAACCGATTTCTTGTGATGTTGTTGCGGAGTACATCGACTCTGCGTGGGAATGGCCCACTCTTGTTGGTGAGGTGAATGAAAGTACATGGAAGGCATACACTGTGCTTGGTAAAGCGGATGGAACGAATCGTGTGGGTGTTGTGCTCCGCCCCACAACAATCATGAACGGCAATAAAATGTTTCTTCTTGTGGGAAGCTTTGCCGTTTTCTATGAAAGTGGTGGGAATTGGAGCTGAAACTGGTTGTTGGTGAGGTCACGAATCCCACGGGTGGCGAGCCAAGTGAGTGGATAAAATGGGGCGAAGTTCAAATCACTTTCGAAACTGATCTTTTCTGCTTCTCACAAAAGTGAATTGGTGCAGTATTCTGCTTCTGGTGGCTCGGGTGTTGTGCTGGAGGATGGCACGCTTGTGTTTCCGTGATTGCGTATAATGAAGAAAATGACGGTTACTCCATGATCATTTATTTGACGGGCAGCGGCTCAAACCGGATGCTTTCGAATGGAACGTCTCCTGCGAAATGCGAGACCCCCGCGTCACCGAGTGGTGGCAGGGACAACCTATCATGATTGCTCATTGCGATGGGAGCCGGTATTGCAGAGTGTACGAGTCGCGTGACATGGGGACAATGTGGAAGGGGGCTGTCAGAAGACTCCCGGGCATTTGGGTCAACGCACCATCAGGAGCCTATCAGAAGGAAAGCCTGTGTGTGGAAGCCCTCGTCACTGCGACCATTGAGGGAAGGAAGGTCATGCTGTACACCCATACAACTAGCCATCCCTTGGAAGTGAGTGAACCCAATGCGCTCTACCTTTGAGCCACGGACAATAGCCGCACGCTTCACATCGGACCGGTTTCTGTGGACAGTGTTGTGAATAAGACGCTTGGCAACACCCTGTTGTACTCGGATGGTGCATTGCACCTTTTACAAGCGATGGGAGATCATGAAAGCACAGCCATTTCACTTGCCCGCCTGACCGAGGAGCTGAATACGATCAATTCCACCCTCAGTACTTGGGCGAGACTGGACACCTTCTTCTCCAAGTCGTCCATATCCACGACGGGTCTGGTGGCAGCTTTGTCCAATGCGGCCGGTGACGACACGTGGATCGACGATTAGCGCTACGTGAATGCAACTGCGAAGAAGGCAGCGAAGGTCAAAAATGGGTTTAAGTTCACGGGACCTGGGTCCGGGGCAACATGGCCCGTGAACGGCCGGGAGGATAATGATCAGTACGGCTTTGCAAACCACGATTTCACTCTTGTGGCGACGGTGATCATCCGCCAGTTAGCGAGTGGGAGCACTTCTCTGCTGGGTGCGGGTCTGGGGGACGGTGCCGGCAGGAAGATTATTGGACTTGTCGTACGGCATGAATAAAGCGTGGGAGCCAGTGTTCGACGGCACAAAAACAGCACCGGGGAGCACGTGGGAGCCGGGGAGGGAATACCAGGTGGCGCTCATGCTGCAGGACGGCAAGGGCTGCATGTACGTGGATGGTGAGGTTGTGGGGAGCTCTGCGACGATACCCACACCTTAGACGCAGGGGCATGAAATCACACAATTCTACTTTGAGGGCGACGAGGGAGACATCAACAGCAGCGGTGTGACAGTGACGAGCGTCTTTCTGTACGACCGCCCACTGAGTGACGATGAAATAAAAATGGTCATGAAAAGCGACGCCAAAAAAGGGAAACGGTGACGGCTCCATGCGTGGGGGCGTCTCTCGGGTGCTGCTGTGCGGCATTGTGACCCTTTACTGAGAAATCGCAGCGACGACTTCCCGCTTCCAGCGGGAACATATGCGTCTGGCCACGCGCTCTTTTAAATTAGTTGCCACTTTTTGTGAAGACTTTGTTTTAACCATTTTGTTTTACCTTAGACTCTTTTTGCTGTGCAGGGCTCTTCCTTCACGTGGAAGCATGCTCTCCCCAGCACCAGCACCGCTGTTTTTTTTTCTTGTTTTTTCCCGTGTTGTGGTCCTCCGACAATTACGGGATCTACTTAGTTTTTTTCTTTATTACTGATCAGAAACGCTCCCGGCATTGTGTGCCACGCCGATGGCGCCGGCTAATAAAAGGGACAATGGAATGGGGACACGAAACCACGCCGAGTGTCCCAGTGGAAAATAAATAATGTCTGGGCACCGGGTGTTTGAACGACTGGAAGGAGTGCAAAGTGTTTATTTATTTATTTTTTATCTGCAGGCGAAACACACACACCGATTTGGAGGCCACGCAGCAGCGTGCGGTTTTTTTTTGTTTTTTTCGTTTTGTTTTTGGGTGAATGCATAATGGAAGACGGATTTATCTTTGTTTTATTTTACTTTTCGGCATGTGTGCCGCGGCTTGCCGCAGCGTGGGCAGCCGTGCAGTGTTGCGTTTCAGCATCCATCCTGTTTGTTCTTTTTGTTTGGCACTTTTCTGTGGTTGTGTGTGCCCTCAGATGCTCTGCTTTTTTTGTATTCGTTGGTACACACACGGCGTACATGTTGCAGTGCAGTTGGTTGCTCCTCTCGCACTCGGTGCTGGCGGTTGCGTGTGGATGCTGCTCCCTCGTTGTGTTTTTTGGGGAGGCGCGCGACGGCGTCGGTGAAGAAGGAAGGCACCGACCGCTGCTGACGGTGACGGTCTTTGCTGCAGGCGATCTGAGGGGATGGCGTGACTGGTGTCAGAACCGATATGTATGATAACCGCACCGCATCTCTCTTTCGTCTCGTCATCCTCTCAGTCCACAGCAGTCACAAGCCACACGCACCGCGCGGCAGCGGCGTTACCACCATCCGGAATTCTATGAGCCAATTAGACTGCACAATTGATTTGGGCTCTTGTTCCCCGTGTCTGAGTGCTGCCGCTGTGCTTTTTCTTTTTCTTACTGTGTATGCCGTGCAGTTATGATTTTGCTGTTTGTTGTGCATTGCAGAACCATCTGTTACACTAGCGGCACCAATGGTCATGTGTCTTTTTGACAGGATCGTGCAACTTGGCAGGGCGGCTGTGTGAGGCTGCGCGGATGGTGGGAGGGCGGTGACATCACTGGGCTGACTGCGTCTGCGCTTCTTTTTGTCGCTGGTTGTGCTTTGGTGGGAATGTCTGAGGTTGGATGCTTCTGTGTGCCACTGTGTTACTGTTGTTTCTGCCTTCTTCCCCTCTGACCGTGCAGTTAGAGATACTTTGGCTTGATCAGCACAACTATCGTTTCAAGGTATTAGGGATTAATTGCTGTATTAGGACTACTAGTAGTAGTGGGATATCGATCTATCGGAATTGTGTCGCTGGATTTGCCATCTGTAGGAAGGGATTTTGAAAGCTGGAATTATGGTCGACGGTGCGAGTGCAACACACCACGACAGCCCTGTTGGTGCCTGTTTGTGTCGGTGGATGCGGTCTGCGGAGGGTGCGTTTCCGCGCAGCCGGCACCGTGTGCGGTGCAGGGCCATTGCGACTGTGCGTGCGGCGCTGCTCATTGTGTTGGCGCTGGTTGCTGCTGCGGCGTGGATGCCCGCGGTGCATGCGGTGGTGTTGCGACTGCGGGGCGGTACGGTGGACAGAGCCATCACGGTTGGCCGCGCCGTGGACACGGGGCTGATGGACGGCGTGTCCATCACGAACGGCGTGGCTGTGGTGTTCGACGTTGCGGCGATGCTTCCCGGCGCGCTGCGCATCGAATTGAGGAACTGCGTGTGCGACGGCGGTGCGCAGATCTACGTGCGGGGCTACAGCGGCGAGCCGGCGAGTGACCGGAGCCTGGAGGTGAGCGTGAGCGGGCTGTCGGGGAGCTACTGCTCGCTTGTGTTTGTGCACAACCTGCCGGCACACACGAACGTGACGGTCCGTGACTCGACGATTGTGACGCCGGGACCGATGCGCTACTCCCAGCTGAGCGGACTGACGGACGCGGTGGCGTCGCCGCTTGTGCTGCACGCGACGTCGCTGTTGGAGTCGCAGCTGCGTGTGAGCAACACTGTGCTGAGGTCGTTGCAGGCGGGCGGGTCGGCGGTGTACGTTGGCGGCGGTGTGGACCTGCTGTTGAGCGCGGTGGTGCTTGACGACGTGTTGCTGGAGGCGTCGGGCGGTCCGACCGCGTCCGCGATGCGTGTGGCGTCCTCGTCGATCCTCAGTCTGCGGAGCCACTCGGTGTTCTCTGTGACGAGTGTGTCTGTTGTGAGCAGCGGCGGCGGCATTGTGCTTGGAGAGCGCCTCGCGGTGTCCGACTCGGTGCTGCGCTTCGTGGGCGTCGAGGGGTCTGTTGCGTCGTCGCTGGTGTGCTGCGACGGTGGGACGATCGGTGACAGCGGGTGGCTGGACATGCACGACGTGTGGGCGGTGGGCGAGGCGTCGTCTGTGGCGTCGCTGTCGGGTGTGACGTTGAGCGGCGGTGCCGTGTCGATTGCGCGCTGCGCTGCCACCGGCGCGACGCTTGTCTCCGGGCTGACGATCACGAGCGGCACCGTGTCGGTGCAGTGCAACCGTGCCGGCGGCCGTGTGCTGCGGAGCAGCGGCGACTACCGCATGGCCGGCCTGCCCTCCGTGAGCGTGGTGCCGTGCGACGGCTGTGCGGCTGCGCTGGCGTGCTTCGATGCGCTGACGGCGTCGTTCTCTGACTGCGTGTGCAGCTGCCGCGCTGGCGGAGTTGGCGGGGCGTGCCTGCCGTTCGACGTGCCGGTTGCGAGGGCCGGCGGGGGTGCGCAGGGCTGCGTGAGTGGCGTGACGCTGACGGAGTCGGTGACGGTTGGCGGCGGGCGTGCGACGGCGTGCTTCGACTCGGTGGTGTTCAGCGGGCCGATCACTGTGGTGTTGGACCTGCGCTCGATGGACGCGTTCGCTGACGCGCTGAACGTGACGCTGCGCCACTGCGTGCTTGCGGACGGCGCGCAGCTGCGGATTGGCGGCCTCAGCGAGAGCACGTCACGCCTGATGCCCCATGCTTTCGTCAACATGACGAATGTGACGTCGGTGGAGGGCACGATCGTGCTGCATGGCGCGATGCCGCCGAACTCGAGTGTGCTGCTGGCGAACTCAACGCTGCGTGCGATGTTTGGCGGGTCGCAGTACGTGCCGACGGCCCCTGGCCACGAGGGATCCCGGCACAGCCCCGTGCTTGTCCTGGACGGCGTCCGGCTACTGTCGACGCGGTTTGTCATGACGCGGTCGACGCTGGTGTGTGGCGGGGGCTCGTGCGCTGCGATCCTCGTGGAGCGCGGCCTTGACGTGAAATTGTCCAGCGTCTTCTACATGGACAACTGCGTTGTCAAGTCGCAGTCGCACGTGATTTACTCCATTGCGTCGGACCTGCGTGTCAGCGGCGGCTCTGTGTTCTCCATACAGGACAGCTCGTGGAGTGCGCCGAGCATTAACATGTACGAAGGCGCGTGTATGTTCAAGGATGTTGCGGTGGATGGTGGCAGCGTGCTGCAGATTGTGTCCAGCACTTTCCGTCTTGGCTTCGCCATGCTGATGACAAACACGCTGACCGTGACTGGCGGCAGCTGGCTGGTGCACCGCGACAACGAGTTCCGCACCGCCTACGTTGTGTACGTGGTCCACGAGAACGGCGTTGCGTTTTGTGATCAGAGTGTGTGGTCGATACTTGACAACAACTTCACGTACGGCTCCTATTCGTCGACCACTGCGTACATGACAAACAAATGGTCACCACCATCCGACACGCGCCCGATCATCTACGGCGTGTGCAACGAGGCAAGGGGCTCTCCTGTGACGGATTACCAAGAAGAGCTCAACATTGGGACGCCCGTGACGGTGCTGGACTGTGGTGCGTGCACCGTGGACGCCGTGTGCTTTGCAGCGAGGACGAGCAGCATCAGCGGCTGTGAATGTGTGTGCTCTGCTGGCGGCTACGGTAACACTTGTCTGCCAGCTGCGGTTCCGGACGGCCTTGGGCCGCTCCCGCTCCCCGACGCGAATGACACGGAGGTCCACTGCGTGCACGGTGGCAGCATCAGCTCCGTGTACGTTCCTGATCCCGGTGTGCGTGGTCTGTGCTTTGTTAACGTGACTTTCACCGCCCCGATGTTGCTGGACCTGTCGTATTTTGACGCGCCACAACAGACACTCAACATCACGCTGCTGCAGTGTGTCCTCATGGGCTTGTTGATCAGGGGGAGTGGTGCGCGAGTGCGCGTACACGTGAGCGTGACATCCTCGATGCTGGATTTTGGTTCATTGGTGTTTGAGGGCGATTTTGGCGTGAGCTCCCAGATACTGATAGTGGGCAGTACGCTTGTGACGACGTCGAGACACGCCATTTCCTTTCTGCTTTTTATTTGTGTGAACTCGACGCTGCTGCTGCTTGACAACTACATCGAAGGGAATATTCACGCAGTCTATTTCACCAATGCTGCCGTTGATGGTGGCGGGATCATTGTGAAGGGAAATACGCTGAGGGCAACGAGAGACGATGACGGTGTGGAATCATCCGTTTATGCTTATGCTATTGCTTTGAGGAATGGCGGCTACTTTGACGTGGAGAACAACACGATGAGCGCGGTCAGTGGCTTTTATTTTCACGGGGATACCACCGTGAGCTCCGCTGGGCTGCTGCGAGTGGCGGACTGCTACTTTGATGAAAGCACAGAGGAGTTTGAATCTGCGCTGGTGTATTTTGACGGCTCATTGTCACTCGAGGGTGGTGCGCAGTGGCGTGTGGAGGGTAACAACGTAAGTGCAGCCTTAGTATTAAGTATATCGCATTCCGAGGTCAAAATTCAGCTGTCGGGCAGCGGCACTACTGTGGCGCTTGCACACAACCGTCAGGTGGACTCGAGGGCTTTTCTTGCCAGGTTTCTCCCATCGAGCATTGTCGTGAAGTTATCCGCGCGGTTTGTGGTTGGGTGCAACCTGCAGGGCGATGGGGAGGTGTCGTACGACGGTGTGTTTCCGGAGGACGTGGTGGTGTTCAGGTGTGGCACATGCAACGACGACGCGGCGTGCTACATGCCCGGGACGGAGTTGGTGGACCGTGGCTCGTGCTCGTGCAGCTGCAGGGACGGATGGCATGGCGCGTCGTGTCTTCCCCTTGAGGTGCCCAACGCGGTTGTGCCGCCTTTGCCGGAGAGAGCCGTCGACGGCGACACGAGCTGCGTGGTGGACCAGACGCTGACGGACCTCACGCTGAACATGTGGAAGACGCACCACTGCTACGTCGGTGTGACATTCAGCGGCGTGGGTGCTGCGCTGAAGTTTTTTTTCAACAGTATGCCGCTGCATCTCCCCATCAACATCACGCTCACTGGGTGCACATTTCGTGAGGGTGCCACGCTGCAGTTTGTTGGTGGTGCTGAGGCGGTCGAGTCAGCCGGCGTCCTGGTCCGCGTGAGCCAGACGGTTATGCGGTCCTCTGTTGTTGTGTTTGCACTCGCCCTCCCGCAGCACTGCGACATTGCCGTCACGGAGGTTGACGCGGTGCAGGCCTTTGAGGTCCAGCTGCCACACATTAGGACCAACATGCTGAGCGTCGTGTTACTGCAGATCGTTGTTTTAAGCGCGTCCTCGCTGTTGGTCAGCAACATCAAGGCTCATTCCTTGAGGTACGGTGCGCTTGGTTTGTACTCGACCGGGACGCTGACGCTGGAGCGTGGCAGCTCGCTGTACGCGCGTTACTGCAGCTTCGCTGGGTACATGCATATGTTCTACGTGAATATCCTCATTTTCCGCAATCACTCTGTTTTTGCGCTGCTCAACAATACGATGTCCTCCGGGGCAGGCCTCCTGTATCAATACTCCCGCTTCAGCGTGTCGGATCACAGCGTGTTGCGCGTGGTGGGGAACAGGGGTTCCGTGTCATACGCTATTTACGCCAACAATTTGTGGACCGTTGAGCGGTCAAGCTGGTTGGATTGGCGCGACAACGACGTGGGTTTGGGTGCGATTTTCTACGACAGTGGATCCCCTTTTGTGGACATGGACAGCAGCAGTGGCGTGACGCTGACGGGCTGCACGATGGGCTCGACGGGGTTGTCGGTATCCTTGCTGAAGCGGGTTGACGCCGGCTACCGGTTTGTTGCTGGGTGTCTGACGGTCGCGGGACGCTTGCTGACGACGGCGGCAGAGCTGGAGCTGAGCGGCATCACCAACGTGACGACGGTTGCAGGGTGCGGGGAGTGCACGAAGGAGGGCGACTGCTTTGCCCCGCTGACGACGGAGGTTATTGACTGCAAGTGCCAGTGCGCTGCTGGAGGGCACGGCGATGCGTGCGTCCCGGCGCCTGTGCCTGCTGGCCCGCCGCCACCGCCCACGCCGCCAGTGCCACCCACGCCGCCACCGCCGCCGGTTGGTGAGTGCATCAGCGACATGGTTTACCCCAAGATTGCGCAGACAGTGGGCGGCGGGCTGTCGTGGCTGTGCTACCGCAACGTGACGTTCAGTGGGGGCGGCATGAGCCTGACGGTGCTGGTTGGGGCGATGGCGGGCGACGTGGCGAATGTCACGTTCGATGGATGCACGTGGAGGGACGGCGCCGTGCTAGTGCTGTTGGGCAACGCAGACGCCGCTGTTAGGTCGCTGAACATCCTCGTCACCGGCAGCAAGTTCTGTGACGCGCTGCTCAGCCCGGAGGGTGTGTTTCCACCGCACACGAACATCACGATCAGCGGGAACCGCTTTACGGTCACGAGGCTGATCCCTCGGTTGGGTTTGGGCCTTAGGGATCCGTCGTGTGTTGCGATGAATGAGCTGGCGATCAGCAACGACTCCGCGGTGGTGCTCAGTGGCAATGTGTTTCAGACCGTGAGGGCATCGTCAAGCGCCATCCGCGTCGTTGGATCTGCGCTGAGGGTGTCGTGGCACTCCGTGTTTGCGGTGGTGGGCAACACGTTTCACATGGCTGGCGGTGACGGTACGCTGATACATCTTGAAGGACCTAGATACTCCTCATCGCTGAGCGTACTGAACAGCTCTGCCGTGGTGGTTCGAGGCAACCTTGTGACGAGGCCGGTGAAGTGCTTCATGTTACTTATTCGGACCTTGGACGTGGAGTCCCATTCAGCGGTTGTGTTTCAGGGCAACGAGATGCAGCGAAGCTCGGTTGTGTTTATCTCAGGCGACTCCTCCAACATCTACTACAACTCCTGGCTGCAGTTGAGCGGCAACCTCTGCCGTGAATCCCCATCGGAAGCGTTTGCCTTTCTTTATCCCAAAGTGAATCTCCGCGACTCCACAGTGTCTGTGTCCGGCAACCAATTTTTATCCAGCACGGTCTTGCCGACCGTTTTGCGGATACCCACGGTGTCCAGTGACCTCACAAACGGAGCTATTTTGGCTGCGTGCAACACTGTGAACGGCGAGGAGGTGGCGAAATACGCCATTCCGTCCGTGTACAATGCCACCATTCTGACCTGCAGTGATCCATGCATCCTCGCGACGTCGTGCTTCCCCGCGTACACGACGACGGCCTCGAGTGATGGCTGCGCCTGCGCATGCGCGGAGGGCGGCCACGGCGATGCGTGCCTGCCCGTTGCTGTCCCCGAGCCGCCGAGCACCGACGGCACCGACTTGTGCGTGCGGGACGTGCGTGTGGGTGTGGAGGTGAACGTCAGTTTCGGGACGTCGGTGGTGTGCTACGTTGGCGTGACCTTTGCGGCGGACGTCGTGGTGGACGTGGAGTCGATGTCAGGGGGCGTGCGCAACGTGACACTGGCGAACTGCACGTTTGTGAGTGGAGCGAGCCTGTACGTTGTTGGGTGGCGTTCCGACCCGCCTGCTGGCGAGCGCGCCGATGTGTTGTTCAGCGGGCTTGAGTCGCGCTCCGGCGGCGGCGTGGTGGTGGCGAGCCGATTTCCGCCGGGTTCGCGCGTCACTGTGGTGGACTCGGTGCTGATTGCAGAGGCGCGTGTTGCGTACCGCGACGCCTACGGCCTTGGCGACGCCTCCGCGTGCCTCGTGTTGCACAACGTGAGTTTGACGGGGAGTGTGCTGACCATTGCGCGCACGCAGGTGGCGGCTGTGTTCGGCGACGCTGTTGGCGTGTTGGTTGTTGGCGGCGTGGCGCTGTCGTCGCGCGGTGCGCTGTACGTGGACAGGCTGTTGGTGCAGACGGCGCTGGGGCTGTGCGTGTCGGTGGAGGGCGATGTTGCAGCCAGTGGCGGCTCCGTGGTGGCGTTTGTTGGCAGCGACTTCCTGCTGTGCAAGCACGCGGTGTCTGTGCGTGGGGCTGTGAGCGTGTCGGGCTCCATTGTGGCGCTTGTGCGAAGCGACTTTTCGTCGACGGGGGACTACGCGGTGGCGTTTTATTCGACGGTGAGCCTGGCTGGCGGGTCGATGCTGCTGGCGAAGAGCAACGTGCACGACGGCGTCTCGAGGGAGATGCTCCACGCCGCTGGCACCGTGACCGCTGCTGGGAGCACGCTGAGCTTTGTGCGCAACCGAGCGCTGCTGCCACGGATGCTGTCGGTGAGCCTGTCGCTTGTGGCTGGGGCGCATGTGAGGGTGGCGTGCAACGACGCTGGTGGACGTGTCCTGTCGACGGCGGAGGAGTACGCTGCGGCTGGTTTTGGCGACGCTGGGAGCATCGACGTTGCTGGGTGCGACGCCTGCGACAGGGACATGCACTGCTACGCGCCCGGGACGGCGTCGGCGAGCATGAGGAACGGTGTGTGCGCGTGCGCGTGCGGCAGCGGCGGGTACGGCGAGGCGTGCGTGCCTGTGGGAGCTCCCGTGCTGCCGCCTGCTGTGGGCACTGCGTCGAGTGCGTTCGTCCGCGAGGGCGTGACGGTGCGGTCGGTGTTCGTTGTGCCTGCCGGTGCGAGCGAGGTGACGCTGCGCCACGTTGTGCTGGACGGCGTGAGTCCGGTGCTCTACGTGCCATGGATGGCGCGGGACGGCGTGCGGATCGTTGTGAAGAACGTGTCGCTGCTGAACGGCGCCGTGCTGTACGTGATGGGCGGAGGAGCGTTGCGCGGTGCGGGGGCGGCGGGGAGCGACGAGGGCGGGCCGGTGGAGCTGTCGGTGTGCGATGTGGAGGCGCTGAACGGTGCGCTTGTGCTGACCGGCACGTTTCCCGCGGGGTCCGTGCTGACGGTGACGGACTCCCTGCTGGTTGCCGCGAGGTCGACGCCGCTTGTGTATCTTCCCGGCTCGCAGTCCTCGCCGTACGCACCGGTGCTGGTGCTGTCGGGCCTGCGGCTTGTGCGGTCCGTGCTGGTTGTGTCCGGCGTTGCCCTCGTGACCGTGATGACTGGTGGGCGGACGGTGGCGGTAGATGGCGCCGTGCTGGAGCTTGTCGGTGGCGGCGTTGCGCTGGACGCGACTGTGCTCGGTGGCGAATATTCGTTGTACGCGAGTGCGCGCGTGGTTGCGTCTGGGGGCGCTGTGCTGCGCGTGTCGGGGAGCCAGGTGTACGCCGCGCATGGGTTGGTGTTTGACAGCGGTGTGGAGGCTAACACGTCCGCCGTCGTGGTGAACGACAACGCCGGTGCGCTGACGGATGGCGCGCTGCTGGAGCTGCGGGGGTCGGCGTCGTTCGTGTCCGGTTCGTGGCTGTCGGTGCGCGGCAACAGCATCGGCGGCAGGCTCCTGTCGGTGCCGTCGTACCCGCGCAGTGCGGACCTTGTGCAGAGCACACTGACGCTCCACGGGAACGCCGGCCGTGGGCCCGTCGTGATGGACGGCATTGTGGCGCCTGGGGGCGCCGGCCGAAGATTCGTCGTGGGGTGCCTGACGCTGAACGGGCAGGCGCTGCAGCCGATGGACTACAGGTCCGCCGGCATCATCGGGGAATTCCGTCCTGTGGCGTGTGGCGTGTGCGACGCCGACGTGCACTGCTTTGCTGCTGCGACGAGGGCGATGTCGGGTTCGTGCGTCTGCCGCTGTGCTGAGGGCGGGTACGGGCGCGACTGCCTGCCGGTGTACCTGCCGCACGTGGACGGGTGCAACCGCACGCCCGCTATGCCGCTGCTGAGCCACACGGCGACGCTGACGGCGACGATGTGGACACCGACATGGACGCCGGGCATGAGCCTGAGCACGGAGCGCTACAGTCCGACGCAGCACGGGCCGACGGAGAC
>NW_001849225.1:0-3406 GCF_000209065.1 Trypanosoma cruzi | reverse complement strand
TCGCACCGTGTATGGGGACTGCTGCTCTCTTTCATATCTGTACTTAGTAATGAAGACGTGCTTGACGATGGTGGCTGGTGTGCGGGCCATAGGATGCATTCAGGAAAACGTTAGGGAAAACAATCGATGAAGCCCCTCTGTGACGCGTCGCCTCCTGGAGGTTGTGAGTGTGCGTTTTTGGCTGACATGAGGGAGGGCGTGGGGGCCACGGCTGTGCAGCTGCGCAGCCACCCATCAGACTCCGCCCCGACAGCGTCACTGATTGTTGGTTTTTGTTGGTTTGTTTCTATTTTTTGTGCGGGTGCCTGCAGTGACTCTCCCTCCTGTTGCACGGTGACTGTGTGGGAGGGCATGCCTGCCGCTCCTTATGCTTCTGATGTTGTGTCGAAAGAACAACGAGAGAAGGAACGACGAATTATGCGGAATGGTGTATTACTTTGTGTATGCATATACCGATGTATTCTTTTGGATCGCTCTGGTGATTCCTTCTTTTTTTCCTTTTTTTACATTTTTACACGCGTGTTTCAATGTCGCTTTGGTACGGCCACAGGGGTAGCCTGAGTCGCGGGTAGTTTTCTTTTTGGTGTTATTTCCTGTTAGGCGCTAACGTGGGCACGTTTGTCAGGCATCCACTTCCCGCAGCATGGTGCTTGATATTTTGGAGTCATCCCAGTTGTAACGCAGGCGCCACCGCCGTGGCACGCATGAGAAGTAAGATGGAACGCGGGGCAGCGGAAGATATTGTGCTGCACATGTGTCTGTTGCATTTGTTCTGTTGAGGAGGTCTTGAATTTAGAGGAAGAGGGATGAACACTGGACGATTCTGTGGATTGGAGGTGTTATCACCCTTTTTTTTATTGTTGGTATGGTCTCTGGTTCCCACCCGTGTATGCCCCGATTTGCCTCCCCTGAGTGGAGCTGCGCCATGGCCATCCTTTTGGTTGTTTGCGGGAGGAAAAACACATTGCGGGTGACGAAACCACACGTCATGCATGCGGCGTCCAGGGAGGTACGTATTTGAGGTGGAGTGCACATATTTGGATGTCATGTGAGACGAAACGGGGGTTGACTGTCCAACCGTCGCTCCTTTTCGGGAGAGTGTGCTCCTCTTTTTCATTTGTTGCCCTTTTGCGACAGGTCAAGGCGGGATTGGGGAGCACCGTCCCACGAAAGGCCTTGCGCACATACACACTCTCATGCCGCTGTCGTTTCCGAATTTGGGAGTAAAACCCGAATTCCTGCTGCTTTTGCATTGGTGCAATTACCTCTTGATTAACTGACGCCATCCTGTCCGGCGTGTCACTTTGATTGGATTGTGTGGGATTGCTCGCCAATACCGTCGGACAAAACAGGCTGACCTTTTCACGTGCTTAAATGTCTTCCTGCGCGCACGTTTTTTTTTACGTGTACTGTTGATGTGCACTCAAACAGCAAGGTGTCCGGAACTATGCGTGCGTGGAATTCTTCCTGCCATGTGGACTGCGGCAACACCGCGGGGCTGCCACTTTAACTCCGCAGAGTTGTTGTGTCTCTTCGCGTGGTTGGCTGAGAAATTATATGCAGCCTGCTACTGCTGGTGTGTCCTCAACTGTTGTCACTCCATGCGAATAATGTGCTTCAGCGAGTGAGGGTGTTGATTGGGTTTGTGTGCACTCTGATTCTGTTTTCTGCTTTGTGCGGGCACGCAACACTTGAGTGGTGGGAAAATGGAGCGGGGCGATGCATGGCTGCGTCTCGCCCATCGCTCACTGCACGGTGGTGCTGTGCGCGTTGTGGTGCTGACTCTGCGATGTGACTGCGGTCCCCTGTGCGGCAATGGTGGTGGGTGGAGGAGAGTGTTGATCCGCGGCGGGACGGTGGGATCGTGCCTCCTTTTCTCTTTGTTCCTTTTATTCTTTTGTGAAGGTGTGCACTTGTTTTTTTGTGTCGGTGATGGGGCAAACAGACCGAGAACATGAATAAAGCAAAATAAAAAAGGGCGATAGTGTGGCGGTGTTGGGGCGGTGGGCCTCGGCTGCCTTACCGACAGGTGTTGCAGTGCGGCTGCATTGCGCACCGACCGCCGACCCGTGCGAGTGCCACGCCCAACGCCATTGGGACTGCGGGACGAAGCAGCCGCGACTGTGCTTTGGAGCCAGCGGCACCTGCTGGCCGCAGTTGGGCGGCGCGAGTGGGATGCTTCACCGCACGGGTGTTGTGATGGCACCTCGAAGCGGCATCCCCGGCGATGGTTCAGACGCTGCAGCTCGACATGTGGCGGGGAGTAAAGTGTGGCCGCAGTGGACCCTTGAGCAGCACCAACATGAGGCTGAGTGATTTCCTTTGGAATTATGTTGGCGGCAGGGCGGCTGTTGATGAAGACTACAACGTGACGATGGAGGTGTTTGTTCAGGAGCCAGATGATTACTTACAAGACCAGCGGCTTCTTAGAATTATTTTTAATTTAACAGAGTACCAAGCGCTGGAGGCCATTACTAGGCCTCTTCACGAGGGTGTGTTCTCTCTCGAGCAATGGAGGGACTATGAAATAAAAGGATACGGTCACTCCTCTTGCAAGGGGAACACAAAGCGGGGTACTCACGCAGGTACTGACAGAAGCGAGGCGGGAGGCAGAGGAAAGGCTAAGACGAGCGCAAGAAATGAAATTTACCATTTCCACTAATATCGATGAGGTACTGTTTAAAGGAAGAGCTCGCGTCAACTAAATGAGGCTGAACGACTTTCTTACGAGGGAACCGGACGGCAGGGGCGTTGTGGACACCAATCGGGATGTCATGCCGGAGGAGTTTTTCAGGGACCCCAATAAGTATATCCGTAATAAGGGAGCATTGAAAGAAATACAGGCAACAGGTTCTTATGCGAGGATGGAGAGGAATGTAAGGGATGAAATGGATTTGGAAGAAGTTGTACGCAAGCTTTACAAAAATGGTGTGGACAATCTACTTGGGTGGTCAGAAGCTGCTGCAAACGTAAAAACATCTGTTCATAACTCCACTAAACAATCCTTGGATTCAGCTGCCGAGGAGGCGAGGAACCTAACGACGACGATTGAAGCGATGAAAATGGAGGGATGTACGAGTCTGTGCACAATGCGAGGTGGAGCCATGTGGTGGAAATTCCCGACGGCGTGGAGCGAAAGAAAACGGGGACGGGAATGGAGGTGGAGAAGGGGAAACCGAAACAGTCATGGACGTACAAGAAAGTTGGCAACACCTTCGAAAAGGATGACGCTGTGCGGAAATCCGGTGCACCACCTCCCAGGCTGATGGTGCTCACCTCGGACAAGGGATGGCCGTACACGCTGAATGTGCCGCATGGATGTGGTAATGACTTGTGTATTAACTGCGAGGTGGAGCGAGCGTGGAAGATCGTCAAGGGCGATGTAACCGAGTGGTTCAGCAATTTG
>NW_001849224.1:31456-39568 GCF_000209065.1 Trypanosoma cruzi | reverse complement strand
TCGCTCGCTCGTGGCTTCGATTGATTTTTCTACTGCGGTAGACACCATTGACCATGGGGAATTATTCGGCATGCTCGACAGACTCCCGCGCCTTGGCCCACGAACTAAACGCTGGTGGAATAACAGCCTGCGGGGCCGCTATGTTAGGGTATGCACTCGCGAACAGCACTCCCGGAAACAACTCACCCCAGCCGGAGCACCGCAAGGCAGCGTCCTGGGACCCCAACTCTTTTTCTACTGTGTGGATGATCTGCTGCACCGCATGGGCAACATCTATTCTGCCCCCGCACTCATGCACGCTGACGACCTCGCACTTGTTGCCTCAGGTGCGGACATCCATGCATTTGCTGCGGCAATGCAACCTTCCCTGTCACTTACAACGACATGGGCTGCCAGACACAGCCCAAAAATCAACGTCGATAAGAGCGAAGCTGCTGCATTCTACATATCTTCACACACACGGTCTGACGAGGAAATGGTCGATCTCCTTCTTGGCAATGGGAACCTACGTATTCAGTCATGCCCAGTGCGCTTGCTGGGCACCACGATTGATCGACTTCCTAATTTTGATTACGCACGCTTCCACCGCTACAAAGCAGATCATGCCACGCTGCTATCAACTGCGGCTGGTCGCACGGGCTGGTGCGTCCCATCACACCATGCGATCCTTTTTAATTGGATAAGTCCACGGTGTGTCACTGTATTGTGGCGAGACACTTGTCCCATGCCTTGCCCCCACCTACCTCCATAATATGGAAGTGCGGTACCGCGACAGCTGTAAAACATCCCTTGGCCTTAGCGCATCAACGGAAGATACATCTGTCTACTTGGAAGCCAATCTTCTCCCGCTCCAAAAGATACTCTGGCTTCTTGCACTCACACAATACGAAAGCCATATACGCCTCCATGATTATGAGGATTTGCGTTCCCTTATCTACTCCGAGCCTATGCCGCTGTCCATGCATGGGAAAGCGGCGACATCAATTCCGCTTCCGAAAGATGCCTTTATTAATGAATTACAACGCGTCTGTAATTATTGGGATACCCCGCAACCACCTTCGTGCTCCTCCTCTTACCCAACGTAGAATTATTCCCTGGGACACTGTGAGCTGCAACAAAGTGGGATTTTATCAGCCAATTTTTGCTCAAGGCATCTCTGACGATGTCAAGCGCACGGCTTTTGGTTCACTTTACTCATCTCTAGGAGATTACGATTTTGAATTATGGGCGGACGGTTCTTCATCCCTCGCTGAACTCGCATCTGGACACGCCGCACTGTTATACGGCCCCAACACGGCAAATGATCTCCCTGTGGAGGTCCATCGTGCAGCAGCTGGCAGGCTCGCACGCTCATATAGTGCAGAGTGCATTGCCATTGAAATTGGCCTTAGACACCTCGTACCTCCTCGTCTGGACACATCCCAATCGCCCACACGAATCTTGGTGGCGACGGACTCCCTGTCGAGAACTGAGGCACTCCGCGTTGCCCCAATGGTCATGCGAGACTGTGCCACTGAAGAGATTTGGACCAACCTGCCTTCCTTGATAAAGCGAGGTTACTCTGTAGAATTTATATTTTCCCCGTAACACTGCGGTATCCCACGCAATGAGGCCGGTGACGAAGAAGCCACGATTGCACGATCTCTCCCGCAAGAGGCATCCCAATCTGGCACGTGGAATTCCTTACGGCCGTCAAGAGGTTATACTGGAAGGATGTCCAGGAGGAAAAGGAAGGCGCACACCGCACAACAGGCGCTTGTCGGTGTGGCGAGGACTCCATTCCTGGTGTCGACCCGGAAATCGTGCCACGAGTGGCGGCACTGTGCTCAGGCGTGATGCGACTCCCGCCCACTCTTCGACAGGCCTGCACGCGCCCTGCGGATCACAAGTAGCCCCTGTGCCGGTGGTGCCGTCCCTCCCTCGCCGCGGTGACCGGCCCGCCTCTGCCTCCGCCGGAACCTCTTCCTGAAGTGAGCACCGCAACTCCTTGCCGACAAGCGAGCGGCGGATTGATGTCCTGCCCAATCTTCGGCAGAGCGCACTCGTCCGTCCACAACATGGAGGACACGCGCCTGACGTACTCAGCCTGGCATTCCGATAGTTGGAGAAGTCCTCGCGTGCGGATGTCCCAATGGCTCCACCGTCTTTTTAACAGGCGCCTTAGGAATAGGTCGCCACCGAAAACGCCCGGCACGCCACCAGGCGGGACACACAGGAAGCAAGAACGCGGGCACGCAGGATGGGCCAAGCCCTTCCGCCACCGCTTCGTCGCAGACGCCATGGGCTGCTGACCCGCCTGACGGTCCACGGGAGGCCCTGCCGCACATGCTGTGGGATAACTCCTCTCGCACGATAGCACCGTTCGGGACGGAGAATTCGGCCACATTTCTACGGACAGTCCTCAGCCTATCAACGAATAGTGGCAGCAACGTATAACAAAAAGAAAACTTTCCCTATTCTCAGTAGAAAAAAAACGTCATCGTTACAGTCACAATTGCCACCAATGAATTCATTGCGTAATGCCGCTCTGAGCTGCAATACTTCCTGGTACCATCCAGGTCCCTTGTCGACACATCGATGCAGATAGGCGCCCATGCATTCCTCACAATGATGGTGTATGCCTGCGACGTACCCTCTTCTCTAAAAGGACACGTCATTCGCCACAGCCGAGATCGACTTCGCGCTGGCGACACGCATCGCCTTGTCAGAGGGAGAAAGGGTACGTCAGGGTGACAGCAAGGCACCCGCATGCACAACACATCACAGAAATCATCACAAGCAGAAGTAACAGCAGCGCTGGTGGCTGCGGGGTGACGTGGATCAACTGACGCATGGCAGGCGTATAGAAAACCTAGTGGCCCGACAAGAATACACGAGGGTGACAATTTTGAAACAATGAAACAATATGAGAATATAAGAAGAGAAGATTAAAGTGTCCGCCATCACAGCATGCCGCCTTTCAAAAGTAAAATGGGCGCACTCAATCACAACAAAATAAAGAATAAAAAAGAAGCCGAAGCGTGGGACGACCAGCGCACACACTCTCATTGCTCCCGTAAAGCAAAACACACACACAGAGGGAGAGAGAGAGAGGTCGCCCACTCAATGCAATGGAAACAAAACAGAAACAGTTACGGTGCTCCGCCCATGCAGCCAGGCAGGACGGCAGCGGTGCGTGTCGTGCAAAAGAGAGCACCAACGGGCCTGCATGGGTGTGCATGCATATATACAATGGGCACATTATGTGTGTGCCTCGTGGGGTGAGGTGAGGGCAAGAGTCCATGCAAGGGGACACACACACACAGAGAAGGACGAGTGTGCGTGCGGGCGGTGCACGGCTCTCTCTCCCTCACTCTCACGCGGCCACCACCGCAGCCGCAGCCGCACACGCAACAACAAGAAGCAAAAGAGGGGAGGCGGAGTGGGAGACCGCGGTTCTGCCGTCATTGTCGCCAGGCATCGCTGTGCCATTTTTCGGAGCTGCGGCCTCGTCTGGTGTTTTTTCCGTCGTATTATCATCCTCAGTTTCGCCTTGTTGTGCTGCTTCTGGCTGCGGCACTGACACGCCATTCGCAGAGCTGCGCTGTTCATTCTCTGGTTCTGCTTCTGGATTTCCTTCCGATTCTTCTTGTCTCGTCAACACCGCCGGTGCCTTTTCTCCTTCTGCTGTTACTCTGGGTACATTTGCTTTATTGGTTGGAGGTGGCGTGGGAGAGCTGTGGGTGCCTTCACCGTCCTTCGAATCTCCAATGGGCAAATTGGGGTCCGTGTCTCCGTCTTCTGTTTGATGGCCGCTGTCAAGTTTTTCACCACCAGTCAAATGGGCTTGATTGGCTGTGTTCGGGCCTCCATCGCCATCATTGTCGGAGGTTGAGACAGGACCAGGAGTCTCTTCAGTTTTCTCAGAGGAATCTTTGGATCGAGAAGAGTCGCCAGAAGAGGCTGACGCATGTTGGGATGGAGTCAAAGAGGACTGAGCACCTCCCTTCTGTGAATCTGTTACGGAGTTCGTAGTTCCGCCTGCACCATTTCGTGAGACGTCACCGCCATTTCCAGTCGAACCAGTGGAAGAACCAAGCAATCCCGTAGATGTCGAATCCGTCTCACCCAAATACCGAGATCGAATTGAACTGTTATATACACTCTTGTGCTGACTGTGATTAAAGCAGGATTTATCATCGCTTTCACATTCCTTGTAGGGCCACGTGTAGCCACCGCCGGCACCGCACCACAGCACGCAGAGGGCACACACCAGCAGCACACGGCCAGCCATCACCATCGCCATCACTCCTCTCACTTGCGTGTAGCCTCCAGCTCAAACTAACAACCCGTCAACGCAGAGTGAAAGCAAAGAGGAGAGACAAGTCACACAGCCACGCACAGTAACAAAAGGCAGCAGTCCAGCAACGCACACACAACATATGACAGAGGGAATCAGTAAGGGCAAGAAAAAGTTCACCACCCTGCATATCAGAATGTATTAAAAACAAAAACAAACTCAAGGCCTCGCTGAGCATGCATATGAGTGTGTCTGAGACACTTTCAATGTGGCGGATGTGGGAAGCAACGCGGAGCGCACAGCAGGGCAGCGGAAGCAAACAAAGCAAAGACTATCATCATAATTACTCTTACTTCATACATCGGACCACAGTAGACGCGTACACATGTCCCCGTGGCTGAGTGCTGGCACGCACAGCCCATGCTCCCTTTCAGCCCACAGCGGTGCACGCCAGCGCGGATACTGCGAGCAGCAGCGGGGCACACACCCACGCAGAGCTGCCGAGGCTGCCGTCGATTTCGCGGAGACGTGACGGTGCGCGGGTGGTCGTCGTTGTCTTATTTGTCGTTTTTGTCTTCTGACGTGATGTCTTTGCCGTATTATTCTCAGCACCTTGTGGATATTCCTCCGCCTATTTATTTTTTGCATCTGACTTACCGGTCGCGCCTTATGTGTGTCGACACTGCGTCGCCAAACCTGGTGACTCTGGATTATCGTTAGAAAAACGTAGTGGCTGTGGCGGAACTGGTGTGTGTCCAGTAATGGCAGTATCTGCTTCCTTTGGCAAAGAAGGTACTTGACTTCTCAAACCTTCCTCACAGTTTCTCCCACTCTCTGTCTGTAACGAATCAAGCGCATTTCCTGTAAAATCTGGTTTCCCTAACATATGGTTTAGATGACTTCTGTCATCATTATTATCGCCTCCTCACGCCGTCACGCACACGGAATTGCAGCAGCAGCACGGGAGCGCAAGGACCAACACGGCGCACACCACACGGTGCCGCACCGTCACCATCGTCATCATCGCAGTCATCATCACCCGCAGTGGAGTCGCTGGAGCCAGTGAGCCGATCCGTGAGCCAGAAGAAAAAGGAATGGAACAGGAGGGAGAGGGACGGAGTGCAGCGGATACAGCGAGTGAGAGCAGACAACATGAGGAGAGGCAGCAGGCCCAGCCGCACAGTTCACACACCACGAGACGGCATCCACGCAACGAAGGCACACAACGCCAGAAGCCACCCACCATGCAGGAGGAGAAGACATCCACCACCATCTCCCCCAGCTCATCGCCACAGCCCCAGGGAAACGGCAAAAACACCGCGGCCACCACACCAGCCACACGCGCAAGCGAACCCTCATCCGTCCATGACGCGGCAAAAAAATTTCCTGCCATCCCGCCCTCAATGGGACACGGAGCCCAACTCAGCGCAGCCACACGCGGTGCATCACACCCGCAGGAAAAGAGACTCGGGGTGCGCGCTCCCTCCCCTCCCTTCGCCTCATGGCCACGGAAGAAGACAACAGCCGCCACACGCAACTGCCAGCATGCACTACAAAAGGAGCATTCATATCCACTGCAATGTGCATATTGTGTGTGTGTGTGTGCCTGCAGAAACACAAAGCAAAGAAGCAGAAAAGAGGGAGCAGAGTATGTGGAGGGACGCACAAAAATGTACAGCAGAGACGCATGGCGGAAACAACAAGAAGAGGACCGCTCAAACTCATGACTGCACTGCAGCCCAAGCAGCGGCAATCCACACAATATTTATTTAAAACAGAAAAAGAACATCCCCTTCGTCTTATACAAACCCCATCACACAAAATAATTATAAATGAAAAAGAAATCGTCCATTACTGTTCCACACAAATTTAAAAATCGCCTGGCTGCCGTGTGGCCACACCAAACTGTCCGTATGTATTTTGCCCGAAAAGAAAATTAAAAAGATGGTTGCGTGTGTTTCAACCGTCCGACCCTCTGCGTGTCCGCACATCGTTTATATTTCATGGGGTCATCCGCGTGTTGCTGCTCCCCTCAGCCCTCTCATCGGCGTGCGAGTGCGGCCCGCAGAGCACAGTCACTCGTGTGTGGGGACTGAGAGAAGCACGCAGACATGACGGGAGTCGCGTCTCTCCATCGGGGAGTGAGCGCAGCAAAAGAAAAAAATCATCAGGAGGGAGAGAAATGCTGACTGGACTGCCAGTGCGTGAAATGAAAAGAAAAAAAAAGAAAAACACGGCGGCAGGGTGTGGCTGTGTGTGTGTGGCGCTGCGGGTGTCTGCCCGCCCTGGCCGCAAGGAAAACAAAACAAGAGGGAAGAAATGTGTGCTCCGCCCCACAGGCCCTCGTCGCACACCCACACGTCACGGCTCCCTCAGCGCGCCGTTCGTCGCGGCCCCTCCTCATGCGTGCAGCAGGCGAGGCGCACAGGGCCGTCGTCATGAGCGTGTCGGTGGTGTGCGAGCGGAGCAGTTGGGCGGGAAACACACGGCACCCCTCACAGGAAGAGTGCAGAAGAAACAATTAAAGAGGGAAGAGTAGAAAAAAAAAGAAAACGTCCAAAGTGATTGCCCCCAAAAGCAAAAATAGAAGGGATGCGGGAGTGAGATAAAAAAAAGAAAAACAACAATTTAAAAACGCAAATAAAGCAAGAAAAGTAAATAAAAGTTATTTAGGAAAAGAAATTCATGGCCAGGTGTGTGTGTCTGTGCAGCGGGGGTCGCAAGTGTCCCACGCGGCAGCCAGTCACTCCTCACAGAGCTGCAAACCCCCACAGTCCCAACAGAAGGAGCAGCGATGGCGGCAGTCCGCTCTCACGCATAATGCCGGCATCATCTCTTGCTTCTCCAGCGGCATGGGAGTTCGAAGCCGCCGCCTTCCCCACACTTCCCTGCGATGTGGTCGCCGGAACTTCTTGTGTAGTGGCAGATTCCTCCGCCGTTGCATTTTGCCCTTTGCCTTCGTGTTGAGGCTGCTGCAAGGTCGTTTGCCCCACCGGAGCTTCAGGAGGTATCGTTGCAGGAGGCGCCGCATTTTGATTCCTTGCCACAAATGGAGAAGCAGGCTCCGCTGATGGTGAATCGGTAACTTCTTCCACCTCGGCATTCCCACCTGAAAAAGTCAGCGGGCGGTTGTACAGCAGGACGTTCGTCACCGTCACAGACACCACTTCACGGCTTCTTGTGTTGTCTGCACTGCCACCATCCCCTCCAATGTAGAAGTGCGATATCCCTTCCGAATCTGTATTTTTCAATTCACATTGCGCATCCTTCCCCAGACGTTTACCATCGACGTACGCGGAGACATCGCTGCCGTTCCGTAGCACAATGGCCACTTGGTGTTTTGTCCCTCGCTTCCATGTGCTGCTGATTTCCTTGTTTGTTTCGTCACCGCACAGCAATTGCCACTTATCTCCGCCGTTGTACGACAGTCCAAAAAGTTTTTTTCCCCCGTTACTGCCCGCACGCACACCCAACAAAGGAATGGGGGTATCTTCCTTCGGCTCACCGTCGATGGACACCGTCGCCACAAGAGTGAAGTTGTAGTTCGCGAAGTGGTACAGCTGATTCTGCCCTTGACTGCCAACAGGCCACTCCGCCCACGCTCCCTGGAATGTCACACCATCGGAAGTCTTTGTTGCCCCGGTTGCCTCTGTTACCTCCGTTCCTTTATGTACTGTGGCGTTCACCCCGAGGTACTCGTCCTTCCATGTGTTCTCAGAGAAGTTGCCGGACAAAAAGCCAACCAGCCCATCCGTGATCTTAATATCAGCACTGCAGGCAGTTTCACTTGAGGTAACCTTCTCAGAAGTGCACAGCTGGGAGACACGTTCGTC
>NW_001849224.1:29593-31356 GCF_000209065.1 Trypanosoma cruzi | reverse complement strand
GTTTTCAGCACCTCCTTCACCTTCTCCAGCTGCGCAGTCAGAAGCACAGAAGCCATACCGAGTGATGCGTCCTCATCACCGCTCTCCTTCTTCTCGTACAGTGCAATCAACTTCTCCCCATTATTATCGCCACTTCCACTTTCACCACTTTTGTACAGCAGGGAGCTGGCGGCAACGTCATCATCGGATACCGGCCCAATATCGACAATGTGCGTGTTGTCCGTCAGCCAAAGATGGAGACTGCCCTTTTCTTTTTCTTCTTTCTCTTTCTCTTTAGAATACACCGGCAGAGTTACGAGCATCACTTTTTTCTTATCAATCGTCGCTGTGGTGAACCCGCTCCCAACGCCCTTCTCAGGTCCCGTGTGTTTGTTGCCCCACACGCGCGAGAGTGTCCCGAGTGCCTCCGTCCACGACTCCCCCTTGTCACCGGACTCGTACACCCTGCGGCGGCCACCATCACACGCAGTCATCATCATGAGTTTGTCCTTCTCCCACTCCACGACGGAGGGAACACCGCAGCCATCGGCAGACATCCCCTTCGACAGCTTCCAACCCTCATTACCTGTGGAGTATATGACAAGTGAAACAGTCTTTCCATCCTCTTCGGCGTCGGCCTCCTTCTTTTTGGTGCCTTCCAGCGGAAACACAAGCGTACCGTCCTCCATCTTAAGACCCGATCCTCCGCTGCCAATCAGCCGTTTCAGGGGTTCATTTTGGTTGCCTTTATAATTCCACGGGATAACGTAAGTGTCATTCCAAAGTATTCTTTTTTTACTGTCAACAGTACTGACGTTCCCTTTCACCAGCATGAGTCCCCAGCCAGCTGCACCACTATCCTGATCGCCAGCTTTAAGTGTCCAACTGTAATTTCCAGCAATCATGTAAATATCACTCCCCTTCACAACTGTTGTTGGTCGGCTCACATGTACATTCTTCACTCCTTGAGAAACAGCCTGATTCGCTATGCTGCAGACGCCTTTATCGCCGGAAGAACATTCCTCCAGTACTTGTGTCTTCAATTCAGTTGTGTCCAACTCCTTGCTTGCTTGTTCATCAGTCCACTCCAGGAGCTCCGAGGCAATCCCAGTAAAATCACTTTCACCCTCCTTTGTGCAATGCGCCTCGGCAACGGCAAACACTTCACCATCCATTTCAACGAGACTGGGAACACGGAGCAAACTCAATTTTTCTTCTTCATCTTTCACATCTCTCCAAACATAATGTTTTCCCGACGAAGCTCCTTGATTTGATTTACTGTCCCCGTCGGCGGCAGCTTCACCACTGCCGCAGAGCATTAGAAGGAGGAGCACCGCAGAATAGAAGTGATGCCGGGACATGTTGGGCCTCTGCGGCTCACTCTCTCTTCCTTCCCTCCTCATGCCGCTCGATCCGGTCACGCGGCGACGGTTGTCTGTGCGGGGTGCCTTCACTGCAGCAACACGTGAGAGCATACAAATATGTGTGTGTGGGCGGTGTGTGTGCTGTTGGTCCTTTCAGCGCCTTCAAAGTTCACAGTAGCGATTGGCGCTTGTTTGCTTTCTTCGTGTGTGATTGAGGGAGAAATAGAGAAACATGCCAAGAAAAGAGGTGACACAGCGAGCACCGCCACCCATCCACAGTGAGTGGCATCATCATCCGCACCGCAGCCACTCCCAACAACAACAACTCACGCACACAGACACACGGAACAGGAGATGGAAGAACAGTGCACCGGGAACACACAGCGACGGTCACCACCAGAAGAAGCAGCAGGAGCCACA
>NW_001849224.1:9015-29493 GCF_000209065.1 Trypanosoma cruzi | reverse complement strand
GTAGGTACAGCTGTGGGGGGAAAGTCGATAGGCACTCGTCCCAGACATCCTCAACGCCACACCATTCAATTGCTGCACGCCGCCAAAATAACAACCGCATCACGTCGCCGGCACGCATTGCGGTCCCACGACCTCCCTCCTCGCAAGAACAACCGCAGACAAAATCTTCTGGGTGCGTGCGTTCTCAGCGTCCACGCCACTCCACAGCGTGTGAAACAAAGAGATTCTGCGCATTTGTCCGTGTGTTTTTCAAAGCCTAAACTTGCGGAGCTGCCTTGCGATACGAGAGAGTCTGAAGAAAGCAACGGCAGAGAGAGGCAGATAGCACACACGCAAATTACTCATATCATCGCACACACACACACACACACACGCAGCCGCGGAATGGGTGCACTCAACCACAAAATCAAAAAGGAAAACAGTAAAACAAAAAGCCGAAGCGTGGGACGACCAGCGCACACACACTCTCATTACTCCCGTGAAGCAAAACACACACACAGAGGGAGAGAGAGAGAGGTCGCCCACTCAATGCAATAAAAACAAAAACAGAACAGTTACGGTGCTCCGCCCATGCAGCCAGGCAGGACGGCAGCGGTGCGTGTCGTGCAAAAGAGAGCACCAACGGGCCTGCATGGGTGTGCATGCATATATACAATGGGCACATTATTGCGTGTGCCTCGTGGGGTGAGGTGAGGGCGAGAGTCCATGCAAGGGGACACACACACACAGAGAAGGACGAGTGTGTGTGCGGGCGGTGCACGGCTCTCTCTCCCTCACTCTCACGCGGCCACCACCGCAGCAGCAGCCGCACACGCAACAACAAGAAGAAGCAAAAGAGGGGAGGTGGTGTGGGAGACCGCGGTGCTGCTGTCACTGTCGCCTGTTGGAGCCGTACCATTTGCAATAGCTGTAGTTTTTATTGGTGTTTCTTTCTTATTATCATCTTTATTTCCATCTGCTTGTGCTGCTTCTGGTACTGCATCTACACCTGCCGTATTTTTATTGGAAATCTCCTCCTCAGTAGCCTCGTCAGGGCCATTACTGGCGGCAACACTTTTTGCTGATGAGCGTGATGTTGGAGTTGATTCGGCATGGCTGTCAGATGTTCCATCCTGTTGTTTGTTTGTGGTGAGAACACTGTCTTCTTTTCTTGACTCACTCCCTGACTCCCGGCCACTTTGAGCTTTCTGTACCTGTTGTACTGAAACAGCGTCTGCAGAGCCGGGGTTTTCATTTTTTACTTGTGGCGTTGCTGCTGGTTCTGTTTCCTTCTCGCTGCCATCCTCTCGTTCACGTCGTTGTTTTTCGTTTGGCACTGCGGCACGAGATGCGGAACCATCGTTGGCGTTCTCCGCATTTCCCTCGTCAGCTTAATTGGTGACAGCGTTATTGTCATCCGCCGCAGAAGATGATGAAGTTGTTTCCCCCTGAGCCTCAGTTGTCGCATTTTGTATGGCATCTGTTGTTGGTTTTTTGTCTTTTTTCTGCGGATCGTCGGCTGGCTTCCTGGTTTCTGTGTCCTCCTTTGATGGTAACGATGCGGTGTGGGATGATGCCGTCGGTGATGGAGCTGCTGGAGCGTTTTTTTTCACTGGTGTTTCTGGCAGTGCATCCTCTAATCGCCCTCCTCCTCCTAATAATTCTCCTGCACTTCCTGACGGTTTAGGGTGTGGCACTGGGACTGGTTGTGGTGGTGTTGCTGCTTGTTTTTCTTTGCCAGGTGTATTTTTTTGTTGGCCGTCTCCTCCTGTTCCGCTGGCTTCAGGCAATCGAGAAACTTCAGAGGACAACTCGGAGGAATCTCCTCCCGGAATGCCAGCAGCACGACCATCACCTGAAGGAGGCAATAAACTAACCGCTTCCGGCTGAATCTCCGGCACATTCATCGTCTGGGAGTTCTTTAGATCTGAATCAACCAATACTTTTTTCTCGAGCTCACTGTTGTTTTCATCGCGAATTAATTCGCCTTCAATCTCTGGCTCATTCTGTTTCGTGACGGGCGGTTCTTCAGGCTGCAGTTGTTCTAATCCCAATCCGGTTCCTCTTCCTGCACCTCCTGGCAATTTCTCTGGATCCCCCAACGATAATTCCTGTAAGGAGTCTTGCGGTTCCGGGGCCGGGAGTGGTGGAGGAGCTCCAACGGAAATATCTTCGGGAAGGCCATCTTCAGGATTCCCAGCGACCAGAGCACACCGCCGACGCCTCCAACGACGATGGCCATCCACAACGGCACGCAAACCCTCCATTCCCTCACGCAGGCATTCCACGACGGTGGACACATTCGCCCTGCCTCCCGTCCTCCTGCTGACCTCCTCCGCGCATTCCCTCCGCAGCTGAGAGCGCCACTCCACAAACAAATACTCATCCACACCGGGCACCACTCCAATTCCAGGTTCCTCGGTCTCAGCAACTCCATCAATACCGCACCACAGCACGCAGAGGGCACACACCAGCAGCACACGGCCAGTCATCATTGCCATCACTCCTGTCACTTGCGTGTAGCCCTCACTACAAACTAACAACACGTCAACGCAGAGTGAAAGCAAAGGAAAGAGAGACAAGTCACACAGCCACGCACCGTCCCATCCAGCAATGAGAGTCACGCACCACAACAGCAACAATTGGGTGGGCGCGGTTCAACAACAATCTAAAAAAAAAAGAAGAGCGCTCCTCGACGTGCACCGTTCCTCACACCCCCACAGTCACTGTTGCCGTTATTCCCTCTCCTCAGGCCCTCACAGGCACGCCACGCTCACTTCAACACGCGCCCCTCCACCACACGCAGCCGTCATGCGCTCCCGCTGCGCCGCAACGTCCGCCACCACCTCCTCCCTCAGTCAAACAGCTCCGTGTCCTCCACGTCCCTCACAATCGCCGGCATGCCCCGGCCGCGCAACACACACAGCGCAACAACGTCGTGCCGCCTCTCCTCCAGAATCATGAGCGCTACGTCCAACGCGTGCTGGCGCACGTGCTCCATGCGCTGCAAACACATGCCAATCAGGTTGGCCGTCATGTACTGCGTCTCGTGGTCGTCCTTCAGCAAACCCTCACATCCTCTCAATCCACGACTTGGGTGCTGCGAGAGGCTGCCGAGTGGTGCCACGTGTGTGGAATTCCCAAGTGTGCGGAAACAACGGCCACCCTCACTCCCTCATGCATCTCCACAACCTTCACTGTCCCGCACACGCACAAGGGCGGTGTCATGGGGAAGAAAAGCCCGCCGCACAGCGCATGCACGAGGGCGCGCGCAATAGCAACGCCATCCACGTCGCACCGCAAGATAGTGCCATGCGCACACACACGGCGGCAACGAGAAGGACGGGACGCATCCAACTCCACGGCGCTGTCCTTCACTTCTCCCTTCCCCGACGGATTGGCGTCCCACACTCACAGTGAGGCACGGCGCACACCATCTTCTACCCTCCGAGTGCACTCAGCAGGCCGGCGCCCAGTCACCCTCGTGCCATCGCAATGGGGAACACAAACAATCGTCGTCGCGGACTATCAGTGCCACTAGCAGGAAAAAAGAAAAAAGCATGTCAACAGCACAGCCAGCAAAGGGACACTCAACGGGAAGCAGAGACGCAAAGTGACAGCAAATACGGTAACTACAGAAACAAGCCGCAGGGATCAAAGAAACAATAAAAAATACGAGAGTCCGGCATGACTCCCAAAAGCAACAAATTAATGGAAAAATTGATTTTGCAGGACTTTTATTTCATGTGTCGACCACAACAATACGGCTGTGTGTTTGTGTGTATACATATTGCCCGCACCAAGAAGGAGAAGGGAAATTAAAATAAATAAAAAAAGATCGCATTATTATTTCACCAGCCCACACAACATCCCTCACATTTCACGCGGCATCCGGCCTGTTCTTCCAATCCTCGTTCCGTGCAGTCCGTGGAAGACACAGCCGCGGGGCCGGCACCACGTGTGGGCGAAAAGAAAAGCAAACAAGAGCGGGAAACACTTCGCTCATTACAGTGTGCATCAGCCGGACATTACGTAAAGGAAAAACAACAGTACTTATTACTACATCTGAACTGCATTAAAAAGACATTTAAAAGTAAATAAATAACGGTGGCATAAAAAAAGAGGGCAATGCAGCATGTATTTTAGGTGAGGCGTCGCAAATCCACACACTGTGGCTCAGAAGACTGCCACCACCCAAACACAATCCCATTAGAAGCAGCAACACACAAGACAGTCACACACGCACGGTGTTGTTACCGCCTAAATCACGCAGTGTCAATTTCACTTCGTTGAGAGAGGCGAGGCGTTCGTCGGGACTCACGCCGCTCCAGACCCTGAAAGGCGACTGTTTGTAGTGGGGATTCGTGTCCAGGGGCATTGCGTTGTGTCCATTCATTTCTCTTCGGTAATATCCCCAGCAACGTGCTCACTGACGCTGTCAACTACTCGAATCCTCTCGGGCGGTGTCGGGGCCGCTTCTCTCGTCGGAACGGGGACGCTGTCCTTGAGTGCACGCATCGCAGTGAAGTTCAGTGGGCGGCTGCACAGAAAGACGTCCGTCACCGTCAAACGAGATTCGTGCCCACCGCACGCAACAAAGCGAACCCTCAGTACCTCAGGTGGCCTCTGGCCTTTCAACAGCACCTCTTCCTCTCCCAGCGACCGACCATCAATGTGCACAGAGGTCTTGTTGCATTGCAGCATGAGTCCCACTTGGTATTCTTTCCTCGGCTCCCGATTGCTGCTCCGTGTTGTTGTCTTGCCTTCGAACGCCGTCTCCCACTTCTTATTGTGGCTGCACGACAGTCCCATGGTATGATTGGACGCAGTGTGCGCCAGCACCGCAGTCAGTCGAGGAGTGTTCCCACTCGGAGTCACTTCGATGGTCACCGACGCCACAAGTGTGGAGTCGTGGCTCAAAAATACATGACGCACTTCATCACCCCGAGTGTTCACAGGCCATATTGCCCTGGACACAAGTCCCGTCAATTGTAACCCATCGCTATCCTTCACTGCATTCCTTCACCGTTGCATGCAGGCAACGGTACTCGTCGTTCCACGTGTCATCACTGGCCGCATCGAAAAAAACTGCCACCAGACACGCCGTGGGTGTAGACAATCTGGAGAAGAAAATGTCCTTTTGCGTCAAAGTGCTGAGGACGGAATTGATTGCACTCAGTTCCTCCGTCGGGCGGGAAAGTGAGATGACACGGCATTCACCGTTGCCCCTCCGTCGTAAAAGATGCAAACTGCCATCCGAGTGCAGCAGGGTGTTGGCGAGCATCCAACCCGCAGCATTGTCCACGGCAACCGGTCCAACAGAAAACGTGCGGTTGCTGTCCGTGACCCAAAGGCAGAGCGCAGTGGCCCTTTCCTTCCCCGAGGCGTGCCCTCTCTGAGTGCACAGCATGAACTTCCTTTCCTCAATGGTCGCGGTGATGAGGGCATCCACACGCAGGCTTTCCTTCTGCGAGACTCCTGATCGTGCGTTGACCCACACGGCTGAGAGTGCCCCAATGGCCTCCGTCCACGCTGTCCCCATGTCACGCGACCCGTGCACCCTCTGGCCACTCTCGCAGTCAACAATCATGAGAAGTGATCCCTCCCATTCGGTGACGCGGGAGGTTTCGCATTCCGCAAGGGAAATGTCCCCAAAGAGCGTCCAGATACTGCCGTTGTCCGTCGAGTAAATGATCATGGAGCAAACGTCTTCTGCTTCACTCTTCGCCATCAGAGGAAACACAAACGTGTCATCCTCCATCACAACACCTGAGCCACCAGAAGCAATGAACTCCGTCCAGTCACCTTCGTGAGAAGCAGAAGAGATCAGCTTCGAGAGTGGTTTGGGGTCGCCCCATTCGATCCGTCCACTCTGCTTGCCACCCGTGGGATTCGTGACATCACCCACAACCAGTTTCAGCTCCAAGCCGCCCTCTCTCCAACACACACCTTCGTAGGACACATCAGAGCCTCCCGCAAGAGGAAACACTCCGTGGCCCTTCGTGATTGTTGTGCGGCGGAGCACAACACCCAAACTCCCCTTTCCCTCCGCTGCACCAAGCACAGTGTGTGCCCTCCATGCATCCTTCATTGACCTCACCAACGAGAGCGGACCAATCCCACGCAGAGCCAATGCACCCCGCAACAACATCAGAAGAAAAGGGCTCGCTTAATTGACCACCTTGATATTCGGCATCCGTGTGACCCTCGACGAAAGCAGCAATTACTCCACCAGCACTGACGAGAGAGGGTGAGGCAAACGAATCCCTCGTCGTAACTGGAACAGTCCCATCCTCCGACTGCACCAGCGTCGTCTGCGGCACAAATAGATCAACTCCCTGCAGTAACTCAACATTTATTGAACCACTCATCGCATCATCAATGGGATCCTCCTTCGGCTCGGTGACAGGCGAGGACCTTTTTTCGGGTGGTGTCGGAGCCACTTTTGTGTTCCGAACAAAGGCAAACTCAGGCCTCGTCTCGGACGTGTTGCTCTCCGTGTTGGATGCGGGACTCGGATCGACGGTATTGGGTGCGTCAGCCGCGACAGGCTGCCGCCAATCCTCGTTCTGACGTGACGGCTCAGAATTTACTTGCGGCGCAGTTGTCCCACCAGATTTTGTGTCATCCTTCCCTTCACGGGGTGGCGGCAACTGACAGATGCCCGTCCGGTCAGCATCGCTGCTCCGTGTAGGCGAATGGATGGCTCCATCGGGAGAATATTGACGCCACCACAATTCATAAGGGCCGGCGTATTTATGTGTCGTCACATTCATCGTGAAGGCAACGGTGGCCTCTTCCTCCTTCGTTGCACAGCTGGCAGCACAGTTGCTACATGTGTGCACCGCATGGGCCACATGGCACACAGCACCCAGCTCGCCATTCCTGCTATGCATGCGCACATCAAAGCCACTGAAAGTGTAATTCTCACGCTGAGCCTCGGCACTGGCAGCAGAACACCACTTCCACGCCCATACACACACGCACGCACGCGATAGCTCAGGCTGCCGTCACTCTGTGCACACGACACATCCACCGGCACAACCACCGCATCCGCATCACCAGACACATGTCCAGGACTCCCAGCAGCCGTCACATCCACAGAATTGCAGCAGCAATACAAGGGCGCAAGGACCAACACGGCGCACACCACACGGCGCCGCACCGTCACCATCGTCATCATCGCAGTCATCATCACCCGTAGTGGAGTCGCTGGTGTCAGTGAGCCGATCCGTGAGACAGAAGGAAAAGGAATGGAACAGGAGGGAGGGGGACGGAGTGCAGCGGATACAGCGAGTGAGAGCAGACAACATGAGGAGAGGCAGCAGGCCCAGCCGCACAGTTCACACACCACGAGACGGCATCCACGCAACGAAGGCACACAACGCCAGCAGCCATCCACCATGCAGGAGGAGAAGACATCCACCACCATCTCCCCCAGCTCATCGCCACAGCCCCAGGGAAACGGCAAAAACACCGCGGCCACCACACCAGCCACACGCGCAAGCGAACCCTCATCCGTCCATGACGCGGCAACAAAATTTCCTGCCATCCCGCCCTCAATGGGACACGGAGCCCAACTCAACGCAGCCACACGCGGTGCATCACACCCGCAGGAAAAGAGACTCGGGGTGCGCGCTCCCTCTCCGCCCTTCTCCTCATGGCCACGGAAGAAGACAACAGCCGCCACACGCAACTGCCAGCATGCACCACAAAAGGAGCATTCATATCCACTGCAATTTGCATCTTGTGTGTGTGTGTGTGTGCCTGCAGAAACACAAAGCAAAGAAGCAGAAAAGAGGGAGCAGAGTATGTGGAGGGACGCACAAAAATGTACAGCAGAGACGCATGGCGGAAACAACAAGAAGAGGACCGCTCAAACTCATGACTGCACTGCAGCCCAAGCAGCGGCAATCCACACAAGATTTATTTAAAACAGAAAAAGAACATCCCCTTCGTCTTATACAAACCCCATCACACAAAATAATTATAAAAAAGAAATCGTCCATTACTGTTCCACACAAATTTAAAAATCGCCTGGCTGCCGTGTGGCCACACCGAACTGTCCGTATATATTTTGCCCGAAAAGAAAATTAAAAAGATGGTTGCGTGTGCTTCAACCGTCCGACCCTCCATGTGTCCGCACATCGTTTACATTTCATGGGGTCATCCGCGTGTTGCTGCTCCCCTCAGCCCTCTCATCGGCGTGCGAGTGCGGCCCGCAGAGCACAGTCACTCGTGTGTGGGGACTGAGAGAAGCACGCAGACATGACGGCGGTCGCGTCTCTCCATCGGGAGAGTGAGCGCAGCAAAAGAAAAAAATCATCAGGAGGGAGAGAAATGCTGACGGGACTGCCAGCGCGTGAAATGAAAAGAAAAAAAAAAAAAACACGGCGGCAGGGTGTGGCTGTGTGTGTGGCGCTGCGGGTGTCTGCCAGCCCTGGCCGCAAGAAAACAAAACAAGAGGGAAGAAATGTGTGCTCCGCCCCACAGGCCCTCGTCGCACGCCCACACGTCACGGCTCCCTCAGCGCGCCGTTCGTCGCGGCCCCTCCTCATGCGTGCAGCAGGCGAGGCGCACAGGGCCGTCGTCGTGAGCGTGTCGGTGGTGTGCGAGCGGAGCAGTTGGGCGGGAAACACACGGCACCCCTCACAGGAAGAGTGCAGAAGAAACAATTAAAGAGGGAAGAGTAGAAAAAAAAAATCCATAGTGATTGCCCCCAAAAGCAAAAATAGAAGGGATGCGGGAGTGAGATAAAAAAAAGGAAAACAACAATTTAAAAACGCAAATAAAGCAAGAAAAGTAAATAAAAGTTATTTAGGAAAAGAAATTCATGGCCAGGTGTGTGTGTCTGTGCAGCGGGGGTCGCAAGTGTCCCACGCGGCAGCCAGTCACTCCTCACAGAGCTGCAAACCCCCACAGTCCCAACAGAAGGAGCAGCGATGGCGGCAGTACGCTACCACGCATAATGCCGGCATCATATCTTGCTTCTCCAGCGGCATGAGAGTTCGAAGCCGCCGCCTTCTCTACACTTCCCTGCGATGTATTCGCCGGAACTTCTTGTGTAGTGGCAGATTCCTCCGCCGTTGCATTTTGCCCTTTGCCTTCGTGTTGAGGCTGCTGCAAGGTCGTTTGCCCCACCGGAGCTTCAGGAGGTATCGTTGCAGGAGGCGCCGCATTCTGATTCCTTGCCACAAATGGAGAAGCAGGCTCCGCTGATGGTTCCTGATCCGCTGATGGTGAATCGGTAACTTCTTCCACCTCGGCATTCCCACCTGAAAAAGTCAGCGGGCGGTTGTACAGCAGGACGTTCGTCACCGTCACAGACACCACTTCACGGCTTCTTGTGTTGTCTGCACTGCCACCATCCCCTCCAATGTAGAAGTGCGATATCCCTTCTGAATCTGTATTTTTCAATTCACATTGCGCATCCTTCCCCAGACGTTTACCATCGACGTACGCGGAGACATCGCTGCCGTTCCGTAGCACAATGGCCACTTGGTGTTTTGTCCCTCGCTTCCATGTGCTGCTGATTTCCTTGTTTGTTTCGTCACCGCACAGCAATTGCCACTTATCTCCGCCGTTGTACGACAGTCCAAAAAGTTTTTTTCCCCCGTTACTGCCCGCACGCACACCCAACAAAGGAATGGGGGTATTTCCCTTCGGCTCACCGTCGATGGACACCGTCGCCACAAGAGTGAAGTTGTAGTTCGCGAAGTGGTACAGCTGATTCTGCCCTTGACTGCCAACAGGCCACTCCGCCCACGCTCCCTGGAATGTCACACCATCGGAAGTCTTTGTTGCCCCGGTTGCCTCTGTTACCTCCGTTCCTTTATGTACTGTGGCGTTCACCCCGAGGTACTCGTCCTTCCATGTGTTCTCAGAGAAGTTGCCGGACAAAAAGCCAACCAGCCCATCCGTGATCTTAATATCAGCACTGCAGGCAGTTTCACTTGAGGTAACCTTCTCAGAGGTGCACAGCTGGGAGACACGTTCGTCCACATTCTTCCACGTTTTCAGCACCTCCTTCACCTTCTCCAGCTGCGCAGTCAGAAGCACAGAAGCCATACCGAGTGATGCGTCCTCATCACCGCTCTTCTTCTTCTCGTACAGTGCAATCAACTCCTCCCCATTATTATTATCATTTCCACTTTCACCACTTTTGTACAGCAGGGAGCTGGCGGCAACGTCATCATCGGATACCGGCCCAATATCGACAATGTGCGTGTTGTCCGTCAGCCAAAGATGGAGACTGCCCTTTTCTTTTTCTTCTTTCTCTTTCTCTTTAGAATACACCGGCAGAGTTACGAGCATCACTTTTTTCTTATCAATCGTCGCTGTGGTGAACCCGCTCCCAACGAGTTCAGCCTTTTCACCCTTTGTGTTGCCCCACACGCGCGAGAGTGTCCCGAGTGCCTCCGTCCACGACTCCCCCTTGTCACCGGACTCGTACACCCTGCGGCGGCCACCATCACACGCAGTCATCATCATGAGTTTGTCCTTCTCCCACTCCACGACGGAGGGAACACCGCAGCCATCGGCAGACATCCCCTTCGGCAGCTTCCAAGTCTTAGCATCCTTCGAGTGTAGGATCAGCGAGACAGCCTTTCCATCCTTTTCGTTGCCATCACCCTGGTTCCTCTTCTTTCTCGTCCCTTCCAGCGGGAACACAAGCGTACCGTCCTCCATCTTAACACCCGATCCACCGCTGCCAATCAGCCGCATCAAAGATTCGTGTTGTTTGACTTTATAACTCCACGGGATAGCGTAAGTGTCATTCCAGTAAATTCCGTTATTTTCTCCTTCCTTATTACTGACGTTCCCTTTCACCAGCATGAGTCCCCAGCCACCTGCCTGATCATCAGAGGCACCTTCAAAACTGTAATTTCCAACAAGCATGTAAATATCACTTCCCTGCACAACTGTTGTTGGCTTACTCACATGTATTCTCGTGCCGCTTTTGGTGCCAGCCTGGTCCGCTATACGGCAGGAGCATTCGCCTTGTTCGGACGGACATTCCTCCAGCACTTGTGTCTTCAATTCAGTTGTGTCCAACTCCTTGCTTGCTTTTTCATCAGTCCACTTCAGAAGCTCCGAGGCAATCCCAGTAAAATCTTTATTAGTACCGTCCTTGCAATGCGCCTCGGCAGCGGCAAACACATCACTCCCCACTTTCAAAAGACTGGGAACACGGAGAGAACTCACTGTTTCTTCATCTTTCTTACCTCTCCAAACATAATGTTTACCCTTTGAACATTCCGGGGATGACGCCTCACCAGCAGCCGCAGCTCCACTAGTGCCGCAGCAGAACATCACAAAAAGAGGGGGAGCAGCACCGCAGAATAGAAGAGATGCCGGGACATGTTGGGCCTCTGCGGCTCACTTTCTCTTCCTTCCCTCCTCCTTCCGCTGGATCCGGTCACGCGGCGACGGTTGTCTGTGCGGGGTGCCTTCACTGCAGCAACAAGTGAGAGCATATAAATATGTGTGTGTGGGCGGTGTGTGTGCTGTTGTTCCTTTCAAAGCCTTCGAATTTCACAGTGGCGATCCGCTCTTGGTGGTAGCTTCCTTCCTAGCCTGAGTGTGTTTGTGTGCAAGAAATCAAATTAAAATCTAAAAAGCGTCAAAAAAGAACGTGGCAGAGGAGTGGGTGGCGCCACCATTCACGGCGTAACACATCCGCTTCGTCGTAACCGCCACAGTAATTACTCTCACCGTCCACAACGGACCAAAAAATGTGAGGCCACACACAGAAGCAGAGAAGTTGACGGTTGCGCACGGGCCAAGACGTCCTCCGGCAAACGGCACCGACCAACAGACAGAGAGGAGAAATTAAAGGCAAGCAGAATCCCAAGTGCTGCGGGATCCTTGCAATCAGCGCTCCCTCACTGTAGAACCTTTAAAGCGTTCCTCGCTGCAACATCCCCCACCACCCTCGACGTGTCGGTGGATTTTCCCGTTCACAGGAAGAAAAACGGCGGGATGCTCCGGCAGTGGTCGAAGACACACAGAGCGCGCCGTCGACGCGATCAACGGGCGCAGACACTCGTGAAGTGCGATCCTGCAACCGCGATCCCTCCATCTACTCTCCTGGACGTGGAGGAGGCATGAAATGTCCTCCTCTCTACAGTAGTCCTGAAACGCAAAAAAAATCCGCAGGAAATCCCGCGCAGCCACGGCCTCCTCAGCAGCCCGACAGTCCACGCCGCCGCACCGCTCCTCAAGAGGTCGCCAGGCCCGGTAAGGCAAGCAAAAGGAGAACAGCAATTTGGTCAGGGCGCTCAGAAAAGTGAGGCGCAGCAGTCGGGTAGGCGCGGCCCATCCACGTCCTCCCCTCAACAGACCCACCACACAGTCGAATCACACACCCGAAAAGAGCCGTGGCGTCTGACAAAATAGCATGGTCAATAGCACCTCGTGCTCTCCTCAATGTGGTGTCATGGCACACACGAGGCATCACAGGAAAGGGCAAATAATTGCATTCCATCGGCAAAAGCACGGAAATAAAGCGCGCATTCTGCCCCTGTGAACTCCCATCCAAATCGTCTCGGCCACAGAGTTTGTGTCGCCGACCCTCAGGAAGGGCTGATGCATCAACTGCCGCTGAACGATCCCCGGCGATGCAACAAAAAGTGCCACCATCTCTCGAGGTTATTCCCCACCCATTCCTCCCATTGAGGGAAGGGAACGCAATGTAACGGTGTGGGCGTGTCTAGCCGACAGAAATGAAGGAATTGACTCCAGCCGCGGAACAAATTGGACGGATCCTCCTCCCGAATCCTTCAAAGGGACCGGTCGCTCAGCTGCCGAGGTTGACGGCGCGGAGGACAACACCTTGAATGTATGGAGCACCGCAGCAACCTGAATATATTCTGCAATATCCGCGGCCAGTTCATGAAAGTACAAAGAAGGGACAGAAAATTCAAAGGGGCGTGTGAACCCGTCAGTGATCACCCGCGCCGGAGGATCGCCACCCCACCCTCCAAGGGCACCTCAACGACGTCAAATATTTCCACCGCACGGCACCCACAACACAATCGCGTGGCATAATGCATCGCCTTGCAGCACCCCATGCAATGCGGCAATCGAAAACCGTCTCGAACACGGCGTGCGACAAATATACCCAAAAAAAGAAGGCGCAGCAAATGCCCTCCACATCTCAGCAGTTCCAATCATCCAGTAAAAGGCAGAAGCACCAGAAAGTACCCACAGACTCACCGAATATGGCATCAAAAGGCAGCGAGATGTCAGATGCCAAGAGGCTCGCACTTCTTCCCCATGACACTTCCATAAATGAATGCAAATGCCGTGCCCTGCGGCCTCTCGACCGCTTCGAGACAACGTTGCGGCCACATGGCGACGGCTCAATGTGGCTGGCGATCAGATCCAGTCGTCGCGGCAAAACAGTACAGAAAGTAGGGTGGTGAGCCCGCACATTCGCCCCTTTGGTGCCTGCTTCCACTGCAAGAGTGAAACACGTCTTCCCAACAGCCGCGCTTCGGGTGGCTGAAACACCTGCCCTCACACCGGCGATGGCATCTGCAAGCGCCTGTAATTCCTCAACACCGCCCGTCAAAAAAACCAACGGCGCTCAAGCCCTGCAGCCACGCATCCCTCGTAACCATTTGCAAACTCGTTCTCCTGCAGAAACGCCTAAAAATAAATAACAAGAAGGCCGTTCATTGCTGTGAAAGGACAAGAACACGTTACCTTCATCCTGCAACGGAGAACTATGCCTCCTGCGTAACGCGGCCACAAGTACGCGGTGCACCAACACCGAAGCGGTGGGCATGTTGCCCCATGACCCTCCCCCTTCACAGGAGCCCTAGAAGTGCAACAGACCATCCTCTCACCAAAGAAAAAGCCCAATGGAGCGGGCACTACATTGTGCGGACCACACAACAGAAACACCCTCAGGGAACGAATGCTCTTGAATGCCCTTCAGAAGGGGCCAGCGGGATGGCCGTGAAGCCAACAAACACCGGAGAGCCGCCTGCCCTGCACGCATCCAATGACGCAATCGAGCGCGCAATCTTACAGGGCACACCAACCAGCCTGTTCTCGTCTCCGTCTGTGTGGGCACAACAGTCCTGCCATCATCCTTCGCCCTCACAAAGTATTCCACAGGGTCCTTTGAGCCAGAGACCACCACACGGCGATATGCCAGCGGAGGAGTACTCTCCATACCGCACAAAATAAAATAATCCCACTTCGAGGACCGCAGTGAAAACGAGCATAACGATGAGCAACACGAGGGTTGTCTGTGCCCTGACTCATCACAACACTCCGTCCTCCGTTGGCTCAGGCATCTGCCACACAACGAGGCACAGATGTAACATCATTTACACGCAACAGAGTGAAATACGCAAGAACAGATTCATGCAGGACGCAACAGCCACCAGCCCACTCAGCAGCTGTTGTGGTCATATTCTGTAAACCATGATTCACACCCACAGAGAAATTTGTTGTCCAGTTGCAAAAATAATTGATGGGCCAAGCAACGTGGGCCCATGAACGACAACGCCAGTCGATATTATGTCTTGGAGTCGCCAGTGAGAGCCATTGATTGGAACAAACACCAAAGCCACCAGCGGCCAAAAAGAGCTGCGACAAGGCATTAGTACTTCAATCAAAGAAAGGATTCGTCTCGTCCAGGAAGAAGAAAGAATAAATAATATTTTTCCTCCTCACGGTGCCTTCCAGCAATAAAACACCATCATGCAATCCGCCCTATCGGCATTACTCAGGAGCACGAGGCCTCTGCAATGTGTAGAGGGTCATGCAATCAAGCGGATAAGAGACGCTCCACGGTGGCACTCAGACTCCTCCCAGGCAACGCATCAACCAACCGCGAGCAGCATGCCTCTTCATGGACTCTCCGTTTTGGTTCCAACCGAGACGATAGGCTTTCGTCGCTCAGCACCAACCCCGCGTTGCGACGTGTCGTCAGATAAAACAAGTGAGGATGACAGAGTGCATCATCGGGGAAGTCGCCCTCAAATGTGGGAAACGGCATCGCACCCGCCGGAAACAGGTGCGCATGATGTCCCTCCACGTCAGCCGCGCAGCCTGTCAGATGAAGAAAAATTCGGTGAAACGGAAGTCAGCGCACTCACCTCCACCCCAGGCAGTTTTATCAGGACGGTCGAATCATCAATTCGGGGCTCCACACTTCTTGAGGGATATCGTGACGCTCTGACACGTCCACGTGCATTTCCACACAAAGTCCTACTTCCCTTCCCCCCTCTGCATGCGTCCGCATCGTCTCTTAAGCCACACCCAGGACATATTAGATAGCATGTGGCACCTGGTCAGCCAGCGCCATTCCATTCCTTAAAGCAAGGAAGCTCCCAGCCTCAAAATCAATGGCCATCAATCAGTGATGCCGTTGGCACAGGACCTCCTCGGGCCAACGCCACACACTTGTTCCGGAGCACATGTTGTCCCATGCCTCGCTGACGCCGCCCTCAGCATCCCCTACAGGTACACCGTGCATTCACTCCCAAAATACGGGTGTGGGCTACACCTCAAGAAAACTGCACAATGCGCCCGCAAACTGCTCGTTGAAAGTTGTCATTGTGTTGGGTGTCAGGGGCAACGCAATCACACGTCGCAGCTCCTCAGGAGATCAAGAAGGTGGCAATCAGCATTCAATTGGGATGGGCTTCGCAAACCTCTTGCGACTTTTGTCCGATGGGATGCTTCAGTGCATATGAGACCTTGACCGCGGGACGGAATGCCTATGCGCTCTAAAAAAGTAAGCAGAAACTCACGGGAGAAGGATACATAATATAGCGGAAGCAAAATGCCACGAATAAAAAAGAACGGTGAAAAATTATATGGAGGGATATACATATGAAAATAGGCGTTGATCAATGTTTAGATATATCGATATGGGTATGAGCATAAAAACGATACTTTATTCATTGATGCATCTGTATAGATATGGATGTATCCCTTCGTTCCCCTAAAATTTGACAGATTGCTTGGTTTCCTGATTTATTGAATTGCCATTTTATTGGCTGCACATGTATGTAGATAGGCATTTAGATGTCAGTACTAATATCTATTCAGCGCTGTTGATATATATATATATTGCTACTATTCCTCGTGTCTTCTCAAATAAATACGAAGGTCCACACGCCAGCCACCATCGCAGAGCACGTCCGCCCAACGATCGAAGATGTGAAAGAGAGCCCGGCACCCGAAGTGGGAGCCGCAGCGGAGGCCGTGAAGCACACACCACCGCTACGCACCCGCCCCGGGGACAGTGCGGTGGCTCGATGATCCGTTGCCGCCAAGAATCAATAAAACAACAAATCACAGAACCAACCAAACATGGACGCCATAAATGAGAAAAGGAGAGGAGGGCAGCCTGCCAGGAGAAAATACGGCCTGCCGCATCTGCGAGGGGCCTCGTGCCTTCTCGCCGCGCGGAGATACCGCTGGGGCAGAGACCTTCCACTTCAAAGTGGAGACACACCAATATTTCCGTGAGGCACGGCTTCCCCACTTCTCCAATGTCCGCTCCATGCTTTTTTCTGGGCGCCTGCAGAGCCGGGCAGCGGAGTAAATGCCGACATGCCCCTCCGCACAGCTCCAGTCGGCCGGTTTTCACAATGCCCGGTCGATGCCCGTGGCGTGCCGTGCGGTAGCGGGTCAGCCAGGCATTGCTGTGGCACTGACACCCGCATGCTGGACGGCGAAACTAAACTGGTGGGGATCCCATCGGGATTTCGTCGCCGGGCAAAGTGCGTCTTCTCGGCGGCCTGACCCCTCTGCCGCCGTGACATCGGCGACAGCGTGACGTCCACCAACGCATGTGTGTGCGTGCCACTTTGGGCTCACGGTGCACTGTTTCTCGCTGGCATTCTCCTCCTGTGCAGAGGCGGGGTTTCTGTGTGGGTTTGATGTTCTTCATGCGGAGGTTCGAGCTTTGCAGTGCGTGACTATTTAATCTCCATTTTTAGTGTCACGACTTTCTTTCTGTTGGGTGTTTGTGCCGTGTGTGGATGGTCAATCCCCCAGCACTGCCCGCCTGCCTGTCGCATCAAGGGCATTTACGAAGTGCTTCCTTCTTCGGTGCCGACCGTGGCTCTGTGCTGGAGTGTTCGTGTGCTCGTATGCGGGATGGTGGTCCCGCCTTCGCTTGAGCCCCGAATTCACAGTACACGCATTCGAACGGGGTGGATGCCGTCAGACCGTCATATTCCCGGCAGCGCCTTCTAGTTGTCGGGGGAAGTCTTGCTTGTGGAAGTGCCTAAGATAAAGTACGGTTCCGGCTTGCCTTTCGTACGACGCCGTGCGGAAAATGCATGGGAGTGGCTTCGGCCTGGGCCGTGCAGTCTGCGACGGAGGTGCGATCGGTGTGCCGTCCCTCGCTCTCGTCCTCGCTCAAGTGCTGGGCGGTGCTTCCGGTGGGATTTCTGGCGGTTCCGACTCACCGGGAAAGTTAACTTTCCACAGCGCCTGGTAGAGCGCGTAATACCATGGGCGTTAACCATGTGCGTCACGACACCAGTGCAGCAACTGCAGTGCTTGCCGCACACCGGGCAGTCTGCCGGGCATCGGATCGTGGCGGGGTGAGGTCCAGCGGGAGGAGGAGGCGTTTCCGTGCAAAGTTCTTTGCGTGCCTGCTGTGCGGCATCCGCGCCGCACCAACGGCATGTGCGTGGGATGGCGGGTTGCAATGGTCGTAGCAGCCATCCGTATTGTGTGGGAAACTCCGGTGCGGAGGCGGTCCAGTGCGGCCTCTTCCCCACGAGTGAGGGTGGCGTCCGTGCGCGTCGGTTCCCAGTCGCCTGATACAGTGGAGCGGCAAGCTTCTGGCTTGAGCTGTCGGGCACAAATAATACCTTCGGCCAATGAAAACGATGCCGGTGCTCCATGTGCCTCTGAGCTGTGCGAGGTCGGACGCCTCCTCGGCTTATGCATCACATGCCTCGTTCTTGGGTATGTCGCAGTGGCCAAAGGCAAGCTGCATCCGTGTGTGCGCTACGCGGTACTGCTGGCGAGAAAAAAGGGTACGTCGACGATGTGAGTCGCCAGGTGATCCAGAACCGTCGACGTGTGCTCGCGTGCTTCCACGATTCGACGAGAAGGCGCATAGACGCACGCTGCCGTGGAAACAGTCTCGGTGAATATCGTACTCTCCGTGCTAACACCACACCGCTCTGTGCCTGCTGTGGTGCATGAATTTCGCAGGGCCATAGGGGAATTGGGAAAGAAGGAATTCCTCGTGGAGGCATCCCTGTACCAGCGTGGCCAATCCGCAACAACATCCCTTGCCTGTGGAAGGCGGTGCGCCAACTAAGTCAAAGGCAGCGCCGTGAAGGGATGTGCAAATTGCCGGAAGTGGCCGTCACACCTCCTGCACACACAAAATTGCGGGCCGTGACGGGCAACGAATCCCAATGCCGCGTCATCAAGGCTCCCACGCTCCAAGTGCACACCTGAGGGATCCTGCCATGGCGGCGGTGCGCTCGAGGACAAGTGTGGAACGTGACTGGGATGGCCTGGTCCGTCACTTCCACCGCTAAAGAGACATCAATCACCCCGTGCACTCGCCACAACGAAATAAGCCGGAATTACGACAATGCGTCGCGCCCCAATAAATAATCCCGCTCAAAGACGTTACTGGAAACCCGGAGACCTGCTACTAGTCTGTCGCCGCCTTGCTCCTGTGGACTGTAATGCTTCCTGCATGTAAATCCGCGGTAAGGCAGTGCTGCAATTCATTACTTACACTAGGCGGTTCGCTGGATCCTTCCTCCATTGCACAAAACGAACGTTGGGTTCCTCGCACGCAACTCCATGAAATTACAGTCCGATACAACACAACATCAGCAGTAACAAGAGCAACAACTCAATCCCTTCCACACGGTCGTCGTGGAGCGGGAAAAACTCCTGGAAGCACCCGATCAAAATGAAAACAAATTGATAGAAACAACGACCAACAACACTGTAGGTGCCGTTAACGACGACTGTCTGTGGTGCGCAGCACAGCCGTGGCCCCTCAAGCACCGCATATTTACTAATTCCACGTGGCGTACGTCAAATGGAAGCGTAATTGATCATACGGCTCGCACTGGATGAACGGTCGAACAGGCTCAGTGCGTCTGAGCGGGTGTCACCGGCCATAGGCTGCGATGGCGGTGCGGGTGGTTGGTACGACGACGCAACGGTGGTGCCTGAGGCGTACGACGATGACGCCATTTCGTGGGGCTTCTGCGTCTCCTCGTCGCTCTCCTCGTCATCGCGCAGCAGCGCCTCCAGCACACCACGCCGCGGCTCGCGCAGCTCCTGCCAGTGGCGGTCCTCCGCGTGCCACACAACGACACTGTACACAGTGACCGCAAGCAGCACAGTGGTCAACAGCAGCACGATAGCCGCGTACGCCCTCGCACCGCCGTCGCTTGGCGCAAGATGGTTGGCCGCGCTGACCACGCACAGCGCCGCAAGAAGCACAAAGCTCGCAGTGTGCATCGCCGTCAGGAAGGCCGAGCGCATCATGTTCGTGAAGGCAACCACGCCCGCACCCGCAAGCAGCACAGCCGCCATGCAGAAGTACTGGACGTGGCAGCCTCCCACGGGCGGGTGCACAGCCGCAATCAGGCACACCACGCACAGCACCGACAGCTGGAACACACACCAGTACACGTGGCTGCCCCTCATGTTCGTCAGCATGCCGCCATACATCCGCTGCTGCGCTGCGGGGTGCCAATACCCGACGGGGTACAGCAGGCGCTCGTGCTGCGGCTTCCTCGAAAACTGCCAGTACCTCTCGAAGCTCGCGCCCGTGTGGCGGGCAATCAAGTAGCACACGCCAGCAGGGAACGCCGCACCGTACAGCACACCAACAACACCAATCACGCGGTGCTGCACGCGGGCGCCGGGCATCGCCAGTGCAAGCACGGAGCCAAAGAAGATGCCGAGGTGCATCGCGTGCGCCACAACGTACGTCAGGCTCGGGAAGCGCATCGCCGCCCACGCACTCGCCGCGTCCACGCCGCGCCACCGCTGGAAGGCGACCGTCACACCGCAGTGCACGCACCCGAACACAGCGGCAAGCAGCGCGTTGCCCACCACCATCCACAGCGGGTCAAGGGCAGCGAACACCGACAGGAAGTACGGCAGCGCAACGGTGCTCGCACGCTCCTGCGCCGAGGCGCATGACATCCTCGCAAACACGCCGAGCGCCTGCATCTCCAGGATGGAGCCCAGCCCGCCGGTCACCACCACCGCAACAGTCGTCGCACACGCAACAACGCCGGTGATCGCCGAGAGGACGCTGGCAGCGGCGGGCAGCGTGGCGGACCTGATCGTAAAGGACCCAAGCAGCACACCCTTGCAGCCGCCGGACACCGCCGCAGCGCCGCAGCGAATGACTATCGTCTCGTCGAAAGCAATGAAATAAGCGCGGTGCACGGGCACAGCCAGCTCCAGGACGGTGGACGGATTCGTCGCGTTGCACACCCACGTCGCGTTGCGCAGCATCGC
>NW_001849224.1:2986-8915 GCF_000209065.1 Trypanosoma cruzi | reverse complement strand
CCCTCAGCACAGCGGCAGCCGCACGACCCTGACATCGCCCTCGTCGCAGCGGCAAAGCAGCTCACGTCGGCGTCGCACACCCCACACGCCACGGGACGGAATTCCCCGATGATGCCGGCGGACCTGTAGTCCATCGGCCGCAGCACCTGCCCGTTGAGCGTCAGGCACCCCACGACGAACCTTCGGCCGGCGCCCACAAGCGCAACGGTGCCGTCCATCACAACGGGCCCACTGCCGGCGTTCCCGTGGAGCGTCAGCGTGCTCTGCACAAGGTCCGCACTGCGCGGGTACGACGGCACCGACAGGAGCCTGCCGCTGATGCTGTTGCCGCGCACCGACAGCCACGACCCGGACCCAAACGACGCCGACCCCCGCAGCACCAGCAGCGCGCCATCGGTCAGCGCACCGGCGTTGTCGTTCACTACGACGGCGGACGCGTTGGCCTCCACACCGCTGTCAAACACCAACCCATGCGCAGCGTACAACTGGCTCCCCGACACGCGCAGCACAGCGCCCCCCGACGCAACCACGCGCGCACTCGCGTACAACGCATATTCGCCACCGAGCACAGCCGCGTCCAGCGCGACACCGCCACCGACGAGCTCCAGCACAGCGCCGTCCACCGCCACAGTCCGCCCACCAGTCACCACGGTCACGAGGGCAACACCGGACACAACCAGCACGGACCGCACGAGCCGCAGGCCCGACAGCACCAGCACCGGTGCGTACGGCAAGGACTGCGAGCCGGGAAGATACACAAGCGGCGTCGACGTCGCGGCAACCAGCAGGGAGTCCGTCACCGTCAGCACAGACCCCGCGGGAAACGTGCCGGTCAGCACAAGCGCACCGTTCAGCGCCTCCACATCGCACACGGACAGCTCCACCGGCCCGCTCTCGTCGCTCCCCGCCGCCACCGCACCGCGCAAGCCTCCTCCGCCCATCACGTACAACACGGCATCGTTCAGCAGCGACACGTTCTGCACAACGATCCGCACGCCGTCCCGCGCCATCCACGGCACGTAGAGCACAGGACTCACGCCGTCCAGCACAACGTGGCGCAGCGTCACCTCGCTCGCGCCAGCAGGCACAAAGAAAACCGACCGCACCGTCACGCTCTCGCGGACAAACACTCTCGACGCGGTGCCCACAGCGGGCGGCAGTGCAGGAGCACCCATAGTCACGCACACCTCGCCGTACCCGCCGCTGCCGCACGCGCACACGCACATACCGTTCCTCATGCTCGCAGACGCCGTCCCGGGCGCGTAGCAGTGCGTGTCCCTGTCGCAGGCGTCGCACCCAGCAACGTCGATGCTCCCAGCGTCGCCAAAACCAGCCGCTGCGTACTCCTCCGCCGTCAACAGGACACGTCCACCAGCGTCGTTGCACGCCACCCTCACATACGCCCCAGCCGCAAGCAACAGGCTCAGCGACAGCATCCGTGGCAGCAGCGCTCGGTTGCGCACAAAGCTCAGCGTGCTCCCAGCAGCGGTCACGGCGCCAGCGGCGTAGAGCATCTCCCTCGAGACACCGTCGTGCACGTTGCCCTTCGCCAGTAGCATCGACCCGTCATCCAGGCTCACCGTCGAATAAAACGCCACCGCGTAGTCCTCCGTCGACGAAAATTCGCTCCGCACAAGCGCCACAGCAGAGCCCGACACGCTCACAGCCCCACGCACAGACACCGCGTGCTTGCACAGCAGGAAGTCGCTGTCAACAAACGCCACCACGGAGCCGCCGCTGGCCGCAACACCGCCCTCCACCGACACGCACAGCCCCAGCGCCGTCTGCACCAACAGCCTGTCCACGTACAGCGCACCGCGCGACGACAGCGCCACGCCGCCAACCACCAACACGCCAACGGCGCCGCGGAACACAGCCGCCAGATGCGTGCGCGCGATGGTCAGCACGCTCCCCGTCAAATTCACGTTGTGCAACACGAGGCACGCGGAGGCGGCGCCAAGGTCGTAGGCGTCATGGTACACAACACGCTTCTCTGCGATCAGCACCGAGTCCACCACAGTGACGCGCGAGCCCGGCGGGTATCGGTTCGCCACCAGCGCACCGCCTCCAGAACGCGACTCAAGCCCGCTGATCAACACATCGGCGCGCTCGCCAGCAGGCGGATCGGAACGACACCCGACAACGTACAGGCTCGCTCCGCCCACAAACGTGCAGTTCGCCAGCGTCACGTTGCGCACGCTCCCTGACATCGACGCCACGTCCACCACGACATCTGCCGCAAAGGTCACGCCAACGTAGCACACCACCGACGTCCCGAAACCGGCGTTCACCACTTCATCCACACGCACGTCCCGCACGCACAAATCGGCGCCGTCGGTGCTCGGCGGCTCGGGAGCAGCAACGGGCAGGCACGCATCGCCGTGGCCGCCCTCAGCACACGTGCAGGCGCAGCCATCACTCGAGGCCGTCGTCGTGTACGCGGGGAAGCACGAAGTCGCAATAGTGCATGGGTCGCTGCATGCCAGAATGGTGGCATTGTACACGGACGGGATGACGTATTTCGCTTCCTCCTCGCCGTTCACGGTGTTGCACGCAGCCACAATCGCTCCGTTTGTGAGATCGAGGGACCCCGTGGATATCCGCAGAACTGTTGGCGTGACCCTGCTGGACATGAGTCGGTTGCCGGACACAGACACCGTGGAGTCGCGGAGATTCACCGTGGGATAAAGAAAAACAAACGCTTCCGATGGGGATTCACGGCAGAGGTTGCCGCTCAGCTGCAGCCAGGAGTTGTAGTAGATGTAGGAAGAAAAGCCTGGGAAAAACACAACCAAGCTCTGCTTTATTTCATTGCCCTGAAACACAACCGCTGACCGAGACTCCACACGTAATGTCAAAGTTAGTAATAAAAAGTACCTCACGGGCCTCGTCACAAGATTGCCTCGGATCACCACGGCAGAGTTGTTCAGTACACTCAGTGATGAGGATTGGCTGGACCCTTCAAGATGTATCAGCGTACCGTCACCGCCAGCCATATGAAACGTGTTGCCCACCACCGCAAACACGGAGTGCCACGACACCCTCAGCGCAGATCTGACAACGTAAATGGCGCTTGACGATGCCGTCACGCTCTGAAACACATTGCCGCTGAACACCACCGCGGAGTCGTTGTTGATCGCCAGTCCATTCATCGCAACGCATGACTGGTTCCATATGTCCAAACACGGCCGAGGGATCAGCCTCGTGACAGTGAAGCAGTTCCCGCTGATCGTGATGTTCGTGTGCGGTGGAAACACACCCTCCGGGATGAGCAGCGCGTCACTAAATGTGTTGCCGGTGACAACAATGTTCAGCGACCCCACAGCGGCGTACGCGTTGCCCAACAGCAACAGCACGGCGCCGTCCCTCCACGTGCATCCATCGAACGTGACATTCGCCACGTCGCCCGTCATCGCCCCAATCAGCACCGTTAGCCTCATGCTGCCTCCGCTGAACGTCACGTTGCGGTAGCACAGCCACGACATCCCGCCGCCCACAGCCTGCGCAACCTCGGGGTACACCATGTCGCTGATGCACTCACCAACCGGCGGTGGCAGCGGTGTGGGCGGCACTGGTGGCAGCGGCGGCGGTGGCGAGCCAGCAGGCACAGGCGCCGGGACACACACATCGCCGTGCCCTCCAGCAGCGCACTGGCACATGCAGCCAATGACCGCCGTCGTCAGCGGAGCAAAGCAGTCGCCCTCCTTCGTGCACTGCCCGCACGCGGCAACAGTCGTCACGCCTGTGATGCCGTTCAGCTCCAGTTCAGCCGCCGTCGTCACCTCCCGTCCCGCGACCGTCAGACACCCAGCAACGAAACGGTAACCGGCCTCAATCCGCTTCAGCAGGGGTCCCAACAACCCCGTCGAGTCCATCCTGCAGCCCGTCAGCGTCACAAAACTGCTGCTGTCAATGGTCACAAATGCGGACTCAGTGTCGTAGAACATCGCACCCAATTCCACGTCGTTGTCGCGCCAATCCAACCAGCTTGACCGCTGAACAGTCCACAAGTCATCGTTATAGATGGCGTAGCGAGCTGAGCCGCTGTTCCCCACCACGCGCAGCACGCTGTAATCCGACACGCTGAATCCTTGGTGCTGATGCAGCAGGCTTACCCCGGAGAACATCGTATTGTTGAGCAGTGCAAAAACGGAGTGGTCACTCACACTGAGACTCTGCACGTAAAACAGGTATTTGTATCCATCAAAGCTGCAGTACCGCGTGTACAGCGAGCTGCCACCCACCAGCGTCAGTGTCCCAGTCGAGTACAAACCAAAAGCACCGTACCTCGTTGCATGCGTTTTGACGTTGCTCACCAACAGCGTTGACGCACTCAAAACAACATTCCGCAACATCACCACGCTCAGCATGTTGTTCTCAGTGCCCGGCAATTGAACCTCGAAGGCCTGCACCGCATCAACCTCCGTGATGGCGATGTCGCAGCGCTGCGGGAGGGCAAGCGCAAACACAACGACGGAGGACCGCATCACCGTCTGGCTCACGCGGATCAGGACGCCGGACGACTCGACCGCCTCAACGCCCCCAACAAACTGCAGCGCGGCACCCTCACGGAATGTGCACCCGGTGAGCGTGATGTTGATGGGGAGATGCAGCGGCATGCTGTTGAGGAAGAACGTCAGCACAGAACGCCTGCCGCTGAATGTCACGCCCACGTAGCAGTGGTGCGTCTTCCACATCTTCAGCGCGAGGCTCGTCAGCGTCTGGTTCACCACGCAGCTCGTGTCGCCGTCAACAGCTCTCTCCGGCACGGGCAGCACAACCGCGTCGGGCACCTCGAAGGGAAGACACGACGCGCCATGCCATCCGTCCTTGCAGCTGCACGAGCACGAGCTGCGGTCCACCGACTCCGTCCCGGGCATGTAGCACGCCGCGTCATCGTTGCACGTGCCGCACCTGAAAAGCACCACGTCCTCCGGAAACACATCGTCGTCCGACACCTCCTCATCACCCTGCAGGTTGCACCCAACCACAAACCGCGCGGGTAACGCAACAACAATGCTCGATGGAAAAAAAATAGCGAATAAAACCGTCGAGTCCACCTGACGGTTGTGCGCAAGCACCACGGTGGTGCCGCTGCCCAACAGCTGAATTTTGTACTGGGAATACGGAATAGTTAATACTGAGGCTGCACCCACGCTGTTGCCCTCCACGCGCCACTGCGCACCACCCTCGAATGTCACCGAGCCAGACAAATACACCAGCGCGGAATCAAAAATTTCTGTCCCGCCGACAAAGGTGCAGTCCGCCACTCGCAGCAGCCCCGCGGAGCTCACGGTGGTATCCCCAAGAAGAATAACGCCATTGACCGCGCTCATCGTGTTGTTCTCCACGTCAAAGTAGCCGCCGTTCCTCACATCAACAGCATTAACGCAAACAGATGATTCCACACCCTCATCGTCATTCGTTGTGCTCAGCGTATTTCCCTTCACAATAATCCCGCCACCATCAACAACAACAGCATCGATGAAATAGACTGCGTACTTACTCCCCTCAATGTAGTTGTCGAATAGCAGCAGCGTCATATTCGCACTGAGAGCAAACTTCACAAATAAAATGGCGTGGCCCGACGTCGTCACAATCGTACTTCCCGCCACCAGTATCTGGGAGCTCGCACCAAAATGGCCCTGAAAAACCAGCTCACCAGAATCCAGCATCGAGGAGACCACGTTCACGTGCACGCATGCACCACTCCCCTTGATCGACAGGCCCATGAAGACGCACTGCAGCAGTGTGATGTTGAGTGTCTGCTGTGGTGCGTCGAAATACGACAGGTCCAGCACAATCGCGGCAGTGAAGGTCACGCTGACGAAGCACAGACCACGCACACCGGGATCAGGAACGTCCAAAGAGCTGATGCTGCCACCGTGCACGCAGCGGACCTCCGTGTCCCTCGCGTCGGGGGGCGGGA
>NW_001849224.1:0-2886 GCF_000209065.1 Trypanosoma cruzi | reverse complement strand
TTTCCTTTTTCTTGTAATTCTTTATTTGGATCTTCTGGTGACATAACTGTTTGAAAAGTGTCTGGATCCCCGTCGTTTTTCATTGCTTCTTCCGAAGAGTGCTGTTCTTTTCCGCTCAATGTAGAAGTGTCGCCAACACCCTGGCCCTTGTTGTATCAAAGCCCCGTGACTGCTTTTCAGCGGCGGGCGTATCCGGTGCCTTTCCGTCGAGCAACTGGGCGTGTTGACTCTCCTTTGTTTCATCACTTTGCAAAAGTTCTTGTTGGGCCTCACGTTGCGAGGTGGATGAAAGACTGACACTGGTCTCCGTGGTAGCACTACGGTCAGGTGAAGAACCACCACCGGAAGCAGGACCACCAGCAGGAGGAGAGTAACCAGCGCCAGGCACAAAACCAGCATGACTGCTGCCAGCACCTTCTTGTCCACCAGAATTTACACCGCCTCGACCATCGCTTCCACCACCTCCTACTCCTGCAGTGATGTCGGGACCAGCAACTCCATCAACTAAATTTAAATTTTTACCATTATTTTCCTTGGAAGGGACACCTTCAGAATCTCCGGCCTATATGACAAGAATAGGCAAAACTGAACGCAAAGAAAGCGTCGGCGCGTTTTTATCACATCCACTCGCCAAATACAATGCTTTCTTTCCAAACCCTCCCGGCACCATGCAAACACCCTGTGCGTTGTTCTCCCCGTCCCTCGCATAAACACCGCCAGCACCGCACCACAGCACGCAGAGGGCACACACCAGCAGCACACGGCCAGCCATCATCGCCATCACTCCTGTCACTTGCGTGTAGCCTCCAGCTCAAGCTAACAACACGTCAACGCAGAGCGAAAGCAAAGGAAAAAGACCAGCAGCAGCACGCATTTCATGAGAAATGTTGAACCAATGAAAGTGCAAAACTTACAAAGCCCTGCACAATTTAACAACAATAAAACACACAAAACAAGTGCAAAACAAAAGAAAAGAAAACAAGCAGCAATAAAGCAAAACAGTAAAAATTACAAAAACTGCACCAAAATGGCTCCGGCGCGCATGCACCTATCCTCAACCGTGCGTCCACGTAAAAATTTGTATGCATGTCGTGCATATGAGTGTGTCTGGGATGCGTTCAACGTGACGGATGTGGGAAGCAACGCGGAGCACACAGCAGGGCAGCGGAGGCAAACAAAGAAAAAACAATCATCATAATTACTCTTACTTCATACATCGGACCACAGTAGACGTACACATGTCCCCGTGGCTGAGTGCTGGCACGCACAGCCCACGCTCCCTTTCAGTCCAGAGTGGTGTACGCCAGCGCGGATACTGCGAGCAGCAGCGGGGCACGCACCCACGCAGAGCTGCCGAGGCCGCCGTCGATTTCGCGGAGACGTGACGGTGCGCGGGTGGTCGTCGTAGTTGGCGCCTCTGTTGTGGTCGTACTGGTCTTCAATGCAATAGTCTTCGTTTCTTGTCCTTTTTCGGAATGAATTGTCACACTTTGTGCCCTTGACTTAACGGTTTGTAAAGTTGGTCGCTGTAGCGGAATGCCAGGAACTTGTGATCCTGAATGACCAGACGCAACTGATGCAACTTGGCTGTTGGACACCTTACTGAACACCGTACTTTGTGTGTTTTCCCTACCGTTCGTAATAACTGGTTCCTCTTCTTTTTTGCTTTGGACCTGTAACCCTGATGCCGTTGTACTAGTGGTGCTCGTTGTAGTAATTGGCGCATCTGCCACTCCTTCTGATCCATTCGGGGATTTACTTCCAACGGTTTCCTTCGCCTGTGTCGGAGCTTGTAACCCCGCCACGGTCGCCGTACCTTGTCTTTCTGGCTCAGGAAGCTTCTCCTTTGATCCATTTGCGGTACCGACTGTATTACCCACCACCCCCTGCGCATCGGTCGTACTCATTCCCACTGAAGTACCGATCGCCTGACTTAATACTACTGGAATAATGGTTTCCAAACCTGTTAAATCTGACTTATCGGTTGAAACTGCTGCGTTCGACCTAGAGAGCTTTAAACCAGGACCCTTATCACCATCTTGTTCCTCTTCCAAAGCGGTTGGCGGACCTTGTATGTTTTGCGTATCCTTCCCAACTTGATCCTTTGGCGCATCTTTCCCCAGTTCTCGGTCCGCTTCTGTTCCCTTCTGCTTAACTTCCGCCCCAACTGGTCCCTTTTCTGTACCAGAGTCCGGACCGAGTTCAGGAAGATAAACTTCACTCGCCATCACGCAATCGGACAGGCAGCAGCACAGGGCAAGCACCAACAGGGCGCACAGCAGACGGCACGTCATCATTGTGAGTGTGGTCTTTCAGTGGTGTGGAGCTGATCTGCGCAGTGAGGGACATGGAGAGCAACAGGGGAGACGAGAGGTGCGGCAGACACACACAGAGGGCACACCACATGAGGAGAGGGCAGCAGCCAGGCATGCACCGTACGCCGCACACCACGCACGACACACACTCCAATCCACGGCAACACGCACACACACACACAGCCCTGCCGCAACACCAACGCACAGATGGAAGAGGGAGGAGCAAACAGGAGCGGCACACAAGGCTCCACCGCATGCACACACGGCGAGAGCGGTCCGTCGTGTCGGCACCCCTCACGGGGGGTACGCACACACAAAAGAAGTTGCAGCGCACACAGCAACGCAAAAGCAAAGCTATAATAAAAAAAGAGATATCTCCGCACACCACGCGAATTGTTGGTCCACGGGAAGTGCAGAAAATATTCACCACGATAAAAACAATTCAGTTGCCCTTTGCCCTCGTTGATATTCAGCGTAAACAACTTATTTCATGCAGCCCCGGTCACCACCGCAGCTGCTGACGCACGCGCGACAAGAAGATGCAAAGGATGGGAGATAGTGTGGGAGACCG
>NW_001849223.1:11931-39555 GCF_000209065.1 Trypanosoma cruzi | reverse complement strand
ACGCCATCTTTGCAGACGACTCGTGGACTGTCGAGGAGTCAAGCTGGTTGGATTGGCGCGACAACGACGTGGAAGTGGGTGCGATGTTCCACGAATCTGAATCCACTTTTCTTGTCATTGACGACAGCAGTGTGGTGACGCTGACGGGCTGCAGGATGGGCTCGACGGGGTTGTCGGAGCCTTTGCTATCGCAGGCTGACGCCGGCTACCGGTTCGTTGCTGGGTGCCTGACGGTCGCGGGACGTGTGGTGACGACGGCGGCAGAACTGGAGCTCCACAGCATCACCAACGTGACGACGGTTGCGGTGTGCGGGGAGTGCACGAAGGACGGCGACTGCTTTGCTCCGCTGACGACGGCGGTCATTGACTGCAAGTGCCATTGCGCTGCTGGAGGGCACGGTGATGTGTGCGTCCCGGCGCCTGTGCCTTCTGGCCCGCCGCCACCGCCACCGCCACCATCCACGCCGCCACCGCCAGTGCCGCCGGTTGGTGAGTGCATCAGCGACATGGTGTACCCCGAGGTGGCGCAGGCAGTGGGCAGCGGGCTGTCGTGGCTGTGCTACCGCAACGTGACGTTCAGCGGGGGCGAAATGAGCCTGACGGTGCTGATTGGGGCGATGACGGGCGACGTTGCGAACGTCACGTTCGATGGATGCACGTGGAGGGACGGTGCCGTGCTGTTGCTGTTGGGCAACGCGTACGCCGCTGTGGGGTCGCTGAACATCGTCGTCACCGGCAACACATTTAGTGACGCGCTGCTCAGCCCGGAGGGTGATTTTCCACCGCACACAGACATCACGATCAGCGCGAACCGCTTCACGGTCACGAGGCTGATCCCTCGGTCGTTTTTGGACCTTAGGAGCCAGTCGTGTGTTGTGATGAATGGACTGGTGATCAGCAATGACTCCGCTGTGGTGCTGAGCGGCAATGTGTTTCAGAGCGTGACGGCATCGTCGAGCGCCATTCATGTTGTCAGATCTGCGTTGAGGGTGTCGTGGCGCTCCTTGTTTGCGGTGGTGGGCAACACGTTTCATATGGATGGAGGTAACAGTACGCTGATATATCTTGAAGGGTCTAGCCAATCCTCATCGCTGAGTGTACTGAACAACTCTGCCGTGGTGATCCGAGGCAATCTTGTGTCGAGTCAGGTGCAGTACGTCATTTTTTTTCTTTGGGCCTTAAGTGTGGAGTCTTGGTCAGCGGTTGTGTTTCAGGGCAACGAGATGCAGGGAAGCTCGGTTGTGTTTTATTCAGTTTTTGCTTCCTACATCTACTACAACTCCTGGCTGCAGTTGAGCGGCAACCTCTGCCGTGAATCCCCATCGGATGCGTTTGCTGTTTTGAGCCTCACGGTGAATCTCCGTGACTCCACGGTGTCTGTGTTCGGCAACCGATTCATGTCCAGCTATGGAATGACCAAAGCGCTGCGGATATCCACAGGGTCCCGCGATATCACAAACGGAGCGATTGTGGCTGCGTGCAACACAGTGAACGGCGAGGAGGGGACGGAATACAGCATCCCGTCCGTGTACAATGCCACCATCCTGAGCTGCAGCGACCCATGCACCCTTGCGGCATCGTGCTTCCCTGCGTACACGACGACGGCCTCGAGTGATGGCTGCGCCTGCACGTGCGCTGAGGGCGGCCACGGCGATGCGTGCCTGCCCGTCGCTGTCCCCGAGCCACCGAGCACCGATGGCGCCGAGTTTTGCGTGCGGGACGTGCGTGTGGGTGTGGAGGTGGACGCCGGTCTCGGGACGTCGGTGGTGTGCTACGTAGGCGTGACCTTTGCGGCGGACGTCGTGGTGGACGTGCAGTCGATGTCGGGGAGCGTGCGCAACGTAACGCTGGCGAACTGCACGTTTGTGGGTGGAGCGAGCCTGTACGTTGTTGGGTGGCTGTCCGACCCGCCTGCTGGTCAGCGCGCCGATGTGTTGATCAGCGGGCTTGCGTCGTGTTCCGGCGGCGGCGTGGTGGTGGCGAACCGATTTCCGCCTGGCTCGCGCGTCACTGTGGTGGACTCGGTGCTGATTGCAGAGGCGCGTGTTGCGTACCGCGGCGCCTACGGCCTTGGCGACGCGTCCGCGTGCCTCGTGGTGCACAGCGTGAATCTGACTGGGAGCGTGCTGACCATTGCACGCACGCACGTGGCGGCGGTGTTCCGCGACGCTGTTGGCGTGTTGGTGTTTGGCGGCGTGGCGCTGTCGTCGCGCGGTGCGCTGTACGTGGACGGGCTGTTGGTGCAGACGGCGCTGGGGCTGTGCGTGGCGGTGGAGGGCGGTGTCGTTACCAGCGGCGGCTCCGTGTTGGCGTTTGTTGACAGCGGCTTCCTGCTGTGCAAGCACGCGGTGTCTGTGCGTGGGGCTGTGAGCGTGTCGGGTTCCGCCGTGGCGTTTGTACGGAGCGACTTTTTGTCGACGGAGGACTACGCGGTGGCGTTTTATTCGACGGTGATTCTGGCTGGCGGGTCGATGCTGCTGGCGAAGGACAACGTGCACGACGGCGTCTCGAGGGAGATGCTCTACGCCGCTGGCGCCGTGACCGCTGTTGGGAGCACGCTGAGCTTTGTGCGCAACCAAGCGCTGCTGCCGCGGATGCTGTCGCTGAGCCTGTCGCTTTCGGCTGGGGCGCATTTGAGGGTGGCGTGCAACGACGCTGGTGGACGTGTCCTGTCGACGGCGGAGGAGTACGCAGCGGCTGGATTTGGCGACGCTGGGAGCATCGACGTTGTTGGGTGCGACGACTGCGACAGGGACACGTACTGCTACGCGCCCGGGACGGCGTCTGCGAGCATGAAGGACGGTGTGTGCGTGTGCGCGTGCGGCAGCGGCGGGTACGGCGAGGCGTGCTTGCCCGTGGGAGCTCCCGCACTGCCGCCCGCTGTGGGCGCCGCTGCGTCGAGTGTGTTCGTCCGCGAGGGTGTGACGGTGCAGTCGGTGTTCGTTGTGCCTGCCGGCGCGAGCGAGGTGACGCTGCGCCACGTTGTGCTGGACGGCGTGAGTCCTGTGCTCTACGTGCCGTGGATGGCGCGAGACGGCGTGCGGATCGTTGTGCAGAACGTGTCGCTGCGTAACGGTGCCGTGCTGTACGTGATGGGTGGTGGAGCGTTGCGCGGTGCGGGTGCGGCGGGGAGCGACGAGAGCGGGCCGGTGGAACTGTCCGTGTGCGATGTGGAGGCGCTGAACGGTGCGCTTGTGCTGACCGGCACGTTTCCCGCGGGGTCCGTGCTGACGGTGACGGACTCCCTGCTGGTTGCCACGAGGTCGACGCCGCTTGTGTATCTTCTTGGCTCGCAGTCCTCGCCGTACGCACCGGTGCTGGTGCTGTCAGGCCTGCGGCTCGTGCGGTCCGTGCTGGTTGTGTCCGGAGTGGCCCTCGTGACCGTGATGACTGGTGGGCGGACGATGGTGGTGGATGGCACCGTGCTGGAGCTTGTCGGTGGCGGTGTCGCGCTGGACGCGGCTGTGCTCGGTGGCGACGTTGCATTGTACGCGAGTGCGCGCGTGGTTGCGTCGGGGGGCGCTGTGCTGCGCGTGTCGGGGAGCCAGGTGTACGCCGCGCATGGGTTGGTGTTCGAGAGCGGAGTGGAGGCCAACGCGTCTGCCGTCGTGGTGAACGACAACGCCGGTGCGCTGACCGATGGCGCGCTGCTGGAGCTGCGGGGGTCGGCGTCGTTTGTGTCCGGGTCGTGGCTGTCGGTGCGCGGCAACAGCATCAGCGGCAGGCTCTTTTCGGTGCCGTCGTACCTGCGCAGTGTGGAACTCGTGCGGAGCACGCTGACGCTTTATGGGAACGCCGGCAGCGGACCTGTCGTGATGGACGGCACCGTTGCGCTTGGGGGCGTCGGCCGAAGGTTCGTTGTGGGGTGCCTCACGCTCAACGGGCAGGCGCTGCAGCCGATGGACTACAGGTCCGCCGGCATCATCGGGGAATTCCGCCCCGTGGCGTGTGGCGTGTGCGACGCCGACGTGAGCTGCTTTGCTGCTGCGACGAGGGCGATGTCGGTGTCGTGCGGCTGCCGCTGTGCTGAGGGCGGGTACGGGCGCGACTGCCTGCCGGTGTACCTGCCGCACGTGGACGGGTGCAACCGCACGTCCATCCTGCCGCTGCTGAGCCCCACGGCGACGCTGACGGAGACGCGCAGCCTGACGCCGATGTGGACACCGAGCATGACCGCGGCGCACTACAGTCCGACGCAGTACGGGCCGACGGAGACTCTGCAGGTGACGGAGACGGTGGCGCTGTCGCCCACGCGGACCCCGACGGCGTCGGTGAGCAGCGCGCTGTGGTGGAGCGACGTGGCGTGCCCGACACTCGCCGTGACGACGACGGCGGCAGGAGGAGGCCTGACGCAGAACGACATCCGCGGCGGTGGGAGCGCCGTCCCGACACTGCTGATGGTGGCGCTGCCGCCACCGTTTCGGTGGGCACGCGACCCGCAGCTCGGCACGCACCTGAGCTTCGTGCCGGTGTTGACGGCGCAGCCGAGCGGGTTTGGCGGTCCGTGGGGAGCGATGCTGCGCAACGCGACGTGGGTGCGCAACGCGACGAATCCGTCCACCGTCCTGGAGCTGGCTGTGCCCGTGCACCGCGGTTACTTCATTACTGACGACGAGACGATAGTCATTCGCTGCGACGCTGTGGCGGTGTTTGGCGGCTGCAAGGGCGTGCTGCTTGGGTCCTTCACGATCAGGTCTGACACGCTGCCCGCCGCTGCCAGCGCCCTCTCGGCGATCACCGGCGTTGTTGCGGGTGCGGCGGCTGTTGCCGTGGTGGTGACGGGCGGGCTGGGCTCCATCCTGGAGATGCAGGCGCTCGGCGTGTTTGCGAGGATGTCATGTGCCTCGGCGCAGGAGCGTGCGAGCACCGTTGCGCTGCCGTACTTCCTGTCGGTGTTCGCTGCCCTTGACCCACTGTGGATGTTGGTGGGCAACGCGCTGCTCGTCGCTGTGTTCGGGTGCGTGCACTACGGTGTGACGGCGGCCTTCCAGCGGTGGCGCGGCGTGGACGCTGCGAGTGCGTGGGCGGCGATGCGCTTCCCGAGCCTGACGTACGTCGTGGCGCACGCGATGCACCTCGGCATCTTCTTCGGCTCCGTGCTTGCACTGGCGATGCCCGGCGCCCGCGTGCAGCACCGCGTGATTGGCGTTGTTGGCGTGCTGTACGGTGCAGCGTTCCCTGCTGGCGTGTGCTACTTGATTGCTCGCCAAGTGGGCGCGAGCTTCACGAGGTACTGGCAGTTTTTGAGGAAGCCGCTGCACGAGCGCCTGCTGTACCCCGTCGGGTATTGGCACCCCGCGGCGCAGCAGCGGATGTACGGCGGCATGCTGACGAACATGAGGGGCAGCCACGTGTACTGGTGCGTGTTCCAGCTGTCGGTGCTGTGCGTGGTGGGCCTGATTGCTGCTGTGCACCCGCCCGTGGGAGGCTGCCGCGTCCAGTACTTCTGCATGGCTGCTGTGCTGCTTGCGGGTGCGGGCGTTGTTGCCTTCACGAACATGATGCGCTCTGCCTTCCTGACGGTGATGCGCACGGCGAGCTTTGTGCTCCTTGCGGCGCTGTGCCTGGTCAGAGCGGCCAACCACCTTGCGCCGAGCGACGGCGGTGCGAGGACGTACGTGGTGATCGTGCTGCTGCTGATCACTGTGGTGCTTGCGGTCACTGTGTACAGCGTCGTTGTGTGGTACGCGGAGGACCGCCACTGGCAGGAGCTGCGCGAGCCGCGGCTTGGAGGGCTGGAGGCGCTGCTGCGCGATGACGAGGAGAGCGATGAGGACACGCAGAAGCCCCACGAAATGACGCCATCGTCGTACGCCTCAGGCACCACCGCTGCGTCGTCGTACCGACCACCCGCACCGCTGCAGCCTATGGCCGGTGACACCCGCTCAGACACGCTGAGCCTGTTCGACCATGCTTCGAGTACGAGCTGCAAAATTGATCACGCCCTCCTGTGACGTGCACCACGTAGAATTGATAGGTTTGCAGTGCTGGTTGATGGGGGAGGGCGCAGGGCCACGGATTTGCTGCGCACCACGGCCATCCATCGCTCACAGCACCGACAGCGTCGCTCTTCATTTTTTTTTGATTTGTTTCTGTTTTTTGCGACTGAGCCTGTGACTTTCTTTCGTTCCACGATGACTGCGTGGGAGGAGCTTCGGTTCGGTCGCCAGTTCACTGTGTCTTTTTTGGCGTTGTTTGCAGTGCCTTTATTTTGTGCTGAATGTACGTGTTTTTCTTCCTGCTGCGTAACCGAACTCACCTTGTGCTGTCACACTGTGTGGATGACTCTCTTGCTGTGGCTGTCAGTCATGCCTGTGCGTATTCTCCTTTTCTTTCTCTCTTTATTCTATTCCTTTTTCTTGATTTTTGTTTAGTGTTCAGCTTTAACTCAATCCAACTGCGAAGACAAGGAGAAACAATGCCTGGAAAGCGCAAGAGAGTGCAGGGTGACGATAATACCGAGTGTCAGGCATATACTGTGCCGCAAGGAGTTCCTCAGACGAGAGCAAGGCTGTCGTCCCATGACGAGACGGATCAACCCGCTGCGACTTGCAGAGGAGTGGCGGAAACGCAGCAACCGCAGTGGACTCTTGACAGTTGGCTGGATAAAGTACTGATGGAGGAAAAGGAACGCATCACCAAAATGCGGCTGAATGATTTCCTTCGGAATTATTTTGACGGTAGGGGCGTTGGAGAATTCAATGCGAGGGTCCATATGGAGGACTTTTTAATTAGCCCCACGAAGTTCATCAAAGAAGAAGTGTTATTGGATACAATAAAGGCATCCTCGTCATACCAAGAGCTGAAAAAAGAGCGTGAGGAGTTTTACATGCTATTGGGGGATTCAAATAAGCTTGCACACGTACATCTTTTTACTCTCAGGCAATGGAGGGACTTTAAAAGAAAGGATGCGGTCGCTCCTCTTGCAAGGACACAAATAAACAAAGCCTACTCTCATGTACTGAGAGAAGAGAGGCGGAAGGCAGAAGAAAGGGAAAGGCGAGAACGACAAGAACTGGTATTTACCATTCACACTAGGACTGATGATGTGGTGTTTAAAGGAAGGGTTCGCGTGAATAAATGGAAGCTGAATGACTTTCTTGCGATGGAATTGGACGGCAGGGGCGTTGTGGACGCCAATCGGGATGTCTTACTGGAGGGGTTTTTTAAGGACCCCAAGAAGTATATTTGCGATGCGGGAGTATTGAACGAAATACAGGCATCGGATCGTTACAAGAGGATGGAGAGCGCTGTACAGGATGAAATGGATATGGAAGAGGATGTACACAAGCTTTAGAAGAATGGTGTGGTCAAGTTACTGAAGTGGTTGGTGGCTGCTGCGGAGGTAAAGGCAAGTGTTCATGGAGTTACTAAAGGGTTCTTGGATGCAGCCCTTGAGGAAGCGAGGAACCCAAAGACGTCGAGCGCACCGATATACCTGGAGGGAGTGTACGAGTCTGTGTACAATGCGAGGTGGCATCATGTCGTGAAGGTTGTTGGCGGCGAGGGGACGGGAATGGAAGTGAGGGAGGGGAAACCACCGCAGTCATGGACGTACAAGGCAGTTGGCTACACTCTCGAAAAGAATGACGGTGTGCAGCAATCCGGTGCAGAGCGCCTCAGGCTGATGGTGCTCATCTCGGACAAGGAATGGCCGTACTCGTGGGAACGGGAGGTGACTGAATTTATTCATGACTGCTATTTGAACTGTGAGGTGGAGCGAGTGTGGCAGATCGTCCTTGACGATTTGACCAAGTGGTTCAGGAGTCACGGAAAGAACAAACCTTCGTCCAATAAGCGTGTGTTGGTTGGGACGCCCGGGATTGGGAAATCTTTGGCTGCCGGTTCGTACCTCCTCTACCAGCTGCTGCACTGCGATGCCAAGAAACTCCATTTGGTTATCTACAGTTTTGTTGGAAGCACGACGTACGTGTTTGACAAGAACATCAAGGCGGTGACAAGATAAGTGGGTAGAGGAGCATCCACGGACTTTTTGTGTGATTTGTGGCAGCGTGGGATGAAGGGGTATATTATTTACGTTGTGACAAGGCAAGGGACACCGCCAGCGAGCTATTTTGTGCCTTATGATGGGGCATGATTGTGGTGTCACCCCCAAATGTGCGCAACTGTGATTAATGGGAGAAGAAAGTAGTAGTCTAGAGTATCATCGCGAATTGCCCCGCCGAGATGGATGTGAACGCGATGTGTGCATGGATGAAGCGTGATGAGACTGCAGAGAAACAGGTGGAATGCTGGAAGATGGTTGAAAAACACATGAAGAAAGTGGGGCCGATTCCACGTTACATCTTTGATGCGGATGAATATGGAAAACGCACGAAGGATGTTATGAGGGCCTTGAGATGGACCAATACTGGGGGTGACGGAAAGTACTTTACACATGGAGGAGGAGAGCAATGGTGTTCTGGAAATCCGTCTCAAAAACTTATGAATATTGTTCGAGCAAGAGAAAAAGATGAATTTGAGGACTTTATGAATGCACCTATATGTGATTATCTTGGAGTTTAACAGCATGTCGTTTGGCAAAGGTAATGAGTGCGAGGGATTTTCTGTTGCTAGTATTGGGGAAGAGGGACAATTTTTTCTCTGCATCTTTGGAAAAGTATGCTTTGAACGCATTCTTGAATTTGGGGTTTGTCAGTGCATTAGTTGAGGATCTCAAGGAGCTGCAGCCACCACCATCTTCTAAGCCACGGTCCTCAGTGCCAACGTTAAACCCTCATGGTTACCCCACCGAGGCAGCTGCAATAACTGAACTGGAATTAGTTGATTGCCCGCAAGATTTAAAGTATTGGCTGCCGTACCTACCGGCGGGTATAGGCTTTCCGCTGGTGGACTTTTTTTTTATTTGTGAAGTTAAATCCGAAGACGCTGGTTGGGCTGCGGATGGCTACGGCGGGTGGGCACCACACCAGAGCCAGCACTGTGAGGCAGTTCACTGAGTGCCTGGCAGCGTATTTTAATAGTTGGGAGGAATTGTCCCGAGAAATGTCGTGGGGGATTATTTATGTGCAGCACGCAGACAGCACGCCGATGAATGACTGGCAGAGATGTGGTCCCGTCAATACCGAAAATTTGACCCTCGATGAAAGCCGTGAAATAGCGGCATTCTGGAAGGAAAAGGTGCGCCAGCACCAAGTGTCAATGTCATCCGGAGAATTTAGAAGAGACGAAGCACTCCGAAGTGTGGAAGAACCGTAGAAATAGGAAAACAAATTGGGGAAAGGGGCAATTTTGATTTGTGGTAAAGAAATGTTGTGGGAGTTATATATTTTTGGATAATTTTGTGTGCATACGGTGCAGGTGCACCAGGTGACAGTGTTACAAAAAGGTGTCAAAAATGACCAACGCTATCGAACATAACAGTGACAGAAGAAAATTAGGGAGGGAAAGGGGTTGGTTTTGTTTTTTTGCTGAAGAACATTGGGTGATTTCTATATAGTGTGTTAGTTGTGTGTGTATACGAGGCATAATTGGAGAATTGCCTCGGTATGAGAGAATCATTGTGGCTGGTGGTGTCGCAGTACTACTGCATTTTCCATTTTCTTCTATTGTGTTCGAAGGCCCATCACTAACAGAAGCATCTTAAAGGGATGGACGACGAATAATTTCTATTGAGGAAACGGTGTGCTCCGTGTGGCTGAATGGAGCGAGGCGCCGCGTCATGGGTGGATGAGGGTCCGCTTCTGCTTGTGGCTTTTTGGGTGATTGCTCGCTTCGTGTGCGTTGTGTGTTGGCGGTGGGTTACTTTTCCTCTTCCATGGCGGACTGACGGCATTGCTATGGTGCGTGTGTGTGCGTGAGGGCTGGTGTGGAGTTGCCTGTCAGGGTGATGGCGTTGGCTGTGCTCTTCCCGGGACTGGCGTTTGTCTCGTGCTCCGCTCTCTGCGTGGGTGCTCTCTTCTGCTCCTCACGGACGTGTCCGATGTATTGCCGCTTTTTTCTTCCTTCACTTCTTGAACGCATACACACGCTAGGAAAGAAGTTAATAACAAGCGCGAATCGCTACTGTGAAATTCGAGGGCTCTGGAAGAACCAACAACAGCACACACACACCGCCCACACACACATATTTATATACTCTTACGTGTTGCTGCAGTGAAGGCACCCCGCACACACAATCGTCGCCGCGTGACCGGATCCAGCGGAAGGAGGAAGGAAGGAAGAGAGAGTGAGCCGCAGAGGCCCAGCATGTCCCGGCGTGTGTTTACTTTCACGGTGCTGCTTCTACCTGTCATGATGATGTGCTGCGGCAGTGGTGGAGCTGCAGCCACTGAGGGCACTGATTCAGAAAATGATAGCTGTTTCACCATTGGGATGATTTTGGCTGCTACAGGGGATGAATATGATCCCACAGAAGAAACTCTCCCACCAGAAGCAACTAACTCAGCAGTAGCCGCCCCAGCAGAAGGTAGCAAATCAGTACCTTCCCCAGTAGCGATTCCGGCGTTATCCGTTACCGCAATCAGTTCTCTATCCGTTGTTGACGTGAATGGTATGATTGCCGTCATTGCTCAAGCCGACCACGAAGATGGAGCAAGCACTGTTTTGGCAAGAATCATTGAACCCACCGAAGGGGGTGCGGTGTGGACCTTACCAGACTCCAGCGCGAATAACCCACAAACACATTATGCGGAGGGTACTTGAGAAGGAAGGGTGCACTTTCCCTCTTTAACCCTACTGCGTTTTCAAAAAACAATAGCTTGTACCTTCTTCTTTATGCTGGGAAGGAACCACGATCACCTGAGGGAGCTGTGCCAAAATCAGAATGCCTGTACCCTTGGCTCTTTATTGGCGAAATTAAAAGCATGGACGCGAGCGACAAGGAAAAATATAAAAAAATTACCTGGGGGAATTCCAGCTTGTTGAGCTCTGAAATTGCTGCACTGTTTCAAGGGAGGTCGCTTGAGTATTTTTCTGCCAGTGGAGGCACAGGTATCCTAACGCAGGACGGCTCACTTGTACTTCCCATAAACGGATGGACAAAGGATAAAGAGGAATTCTCACTAATTCTGTACTCTGGTGGTCCTAATAAAGACTGGAAGCTTTCGAAGGGGTTGCCTAGTAGGTATTTTGCTCCCGTGATTGTCGAGTGGGCGAATGGGAGGCTTTTTATGATCATCTCATGCAACGATGGCTATCGAAAGGTGTACGAATCCGGTGACAACGGGGAATCTTGGACGGAGGCTGTCGAGACACTCTCCCGCGTGTGGGGCAACTCGCATAATCGAACAGGGAAGGGTGTGCAGAGTGGGTTTATTTCTGCAACGATTGAAGGAAAGAAGGTTCTGCTCGTTTCTCTGCCAGTGTATTCTACGGATAACGAAAGGGGTCGACTCAATCTTTGGCTAAGTGACGGACGACGCATTGCTGATATTGGGCCGATATCCTCCACCGACGAAGATATCACTGAAAGCGCTCTTTTGTACAGAGATACTTGGGGTGAGGAGTTGATTTCCGTGTACGGGAGTAGGGATGCAACTGGCAAACTCAGCATTTTTTCTGTGCGCTTGACTGGGCAGCTGGGGCTGATAAAGGGAGTGATAATACGCTGGAGAGAGATGGACAAGCGTGTTTTACAGCTGTACCGTTTTTCGATTGTCGAGGACAGTTTGTCTTCTGTCGGGGCCTGCAGCACGCGTATGCTCATGAATGGATTGGTTGGTTTTTTGTCCGGTAGTTTTGATGGAAGTCAATGGAAGAATGAGTACTTTGGGGTAGACGCAGCTGTTCATGGGGAGGTGACACCCAATTCGGGTGGTGCGATCTTCAAAGGCGTTGGAGCAGGGGCGGTGTGGCCTGTGGGAACACAGGGGCAGAATCAAATATACTACTTTGCAAACACCCAGTTCACTCTTCTGGCGACGGTGTCTATACAGGAGGTGCCGGGGAGTGGCACCATCTCCATTCCTTTGATGGGCGTGAAGATGAACGGCCCCAACAGCAAGCTGGCGACGCTTCTGGGGATCTCCTACAGTGCGGATAAAAAGTGGGAGGTGACGTTTAACGGCGTGAAGGCAACAGCCGAGGGTAGCGAGTGGGAACTGAGGAGGGAATACCAAGTGGCACTAATCCTAGAGGACGGTGAAATAAGCTTTGTGTACGTGAATGGTCAGTTGCTGGGGAGCTCGAAAACGATGCCGACTGGTAAGGAACGGTTACTCGATATCTCGCACTTCTACTTTGGCGGTGACAACGGCGAAAAAAAGGGAAACCGCCATGTGAAAGTGAGGAACGTATTGTTGTACAACCGAGTATTGAGTGCCAGTGAACTGCAATGCCGTCTTCCTGAAGAAGTTGTGCAAACGCCACGGAGTGCGTCACCCACTTCACCTAAAAAGTACGACTTCGGTCCGGAGGAAGATGACTTCTATACTGTCTTGTTTCCTGAAAAAGTCTCTGTCTTGCTTTCCAATGCAACGGGGTCGGCCAAGAAGACTGCCTCGGGTGCTGCCACAGTCCCTAGCACTGGCGGTCCGAACAATAATTTAAAGAAAAATGACGACAGCTGCATGTTTTTGAATATTTATGGGCTTTTATTGCTGATTCTACTGTGGATGTGTGCACTTGCGGCTCTTTTTTGAACCGAAGGAAAAACAAAAACAAAAAGAAGAAAACCTAATTTTTTGACCGAACACACGCAAAATCTTTTAAGTTCGTTTGCCCCTTTTTCGTTTTCATTTTTTTTTTTTTTTGAGCGGAACTCCTTTCTCTAAGCAAAAACAATTTTTTTTTCTAGGAGCTTGTGAGGAGAGTGATCGCGGGAGAGCCGGCTGTCTTAATTAATTTATATATCCTGATAAAACGAATGCACTTCTTTATGACGCTTTTTTATCTTATGATTTTTTGGCAAGAACACGACGTTGGGGGATCAGGGAACCGATAGCGGCTGGTTAATTTTTATTTTATTTTGCCATGCCACCCACACCCTTTTGATTCCCTTCTCGCGGTGGGGTCTTGTGGCTGCAGGACCCCAAAGTCTGCCACTTCGTAAGTAATAAATATATATGTGTCGAATCCGAATAGAGTGAGCGGGCCACAATTGTGGCTAATGGATGATGTATATATGCAATTACTTGTTGTTAAACTTTGGGGATATGATGGATCCATTCTTATTCCATTTATTCCTTTCTTATTCCTATTTTTTTTTTTTTCTTTTCTATGATTGAGAAACTCAGGATTTGGCCAGCCGCCCGGAAATTTTTTCTGCTTTCTTTCTTTTGTGGTGTGTGTGTGTGTTGGCGTGTTGTTGCGAATAAGTAGTGTGACTGGTTGCGCGTGTCGGGGCATGGTGTTTTTTTTTCCGGAAACGACGCACTGCCTCGTCAACATGTGTGTGCTACTGCTTCTTCTTTTCTGGCTTTCTTTTTTGTGAGGGTGCGTAGATAGTGTGCAAAGTGCGTATTTATGCGTTCTGGGGGAGACGGTAAAAAGGGCCCTGGGCCAGCGGCATGCATTTGTTTGTTGGTAGCATTACCGCTGGTGACGGCCATGTGTGTGCGTGGTGGGGGGCCCGGTGGAGGTGTGGGCGAGGATGAGGGAGAGGGTGGCGGTGCGTGGCGCAGCACCGATGCCTTGCACCCCATTGAGGCCGAAATGCGGCCTTACGTGCGCGAGATGATAGGGCACGCCTTTAACTCCTACATTAAGTATGCCTTCCCGAAGGACGAGTTGCGCCCGGTGAACGGGGCAGGGAAGAACACCATGGGCGGCTACGGGTGGACGCTGATCGATGCGCTCGACACGCTGGCGGTCGCTGGCTTCCACACGGAGTTTCGTCGCTACGCGAGGTGGGTGGAGGAGAATGTGAGCTTTGACATTGACATCTCTGTTTCTGTGTTTGAGACGACGATTCGGGCACTTGGCGGACTTCTTGCGGCGCATTTTATGTATGAGGAAGGCGTGGTGGAGATCGTCGCCTCGGAGCACAACTACACGGGTGGGCTCATGCGTCTTGCTGTGGACCTGGGCAACCGGCTTCTCCCCTGCTTTAACACCAGCACCGGCATACCGTACGGAGCAGTTAACCTCCGGCACGGTCTGGATCCGACGGAGACAACGATTACCAGCACTGCTGATGGTGGCACCTTTTTGGTGGAGATGACCGCTTTGTCGGGCCTCACTGGCGACGACAGGTATGAGCGAGCCGCCCGGCGTGCCTCCGAGGCATTGTTTGCCGCACGAAGCCCCCAGACTGGGTTGATGGGAAACCACATTGACATCATGACCGGCCGTTGGCATCTATTTGATTCTAGTGTTGGTGGTTCGATAGACAGCGCTATCGAGTACTTTATCAAGTCCCACGTCATGTCTGGGGACACTGGCGACTGGGAGCGTTTTGAGCGGACGGTGCGGGATGTCAACCGCTATTTGAGAAAATGTGGCATGTTGACGACTGTCGATATGCGCAGTGGCCGACCGTTTTCTTCTGCCCAACAATCCCTGGCGTCCTTCTTTCCGGGCAACCTGATTCTTGGCGGCCATCTTGCAGAGGCCACGGAGAGCAACTGGCCGATCCACAGCATCTTCAAGCACTTCGGGGCGTTACCAGAGGAGTTTTCTCTGGGAAGTGGGGGTCCCCATGGCGGCTACCCGCAGCGTCCCGAGCATGCGGAATCTGTGTACATGCTTTACCGCGCGACCCATGATCCTGCGTACCTTGTGATGGGGAAGGAGCTGGCATTGGCGATCAACTTGCGCATGAGGACCCCGTATGGGTTTGCCACGCTGCGCAACGTGGATCTTCCGCACGGTGATGAACAGCACGGCGACACGATGGAGAGCTTCATGCTTGCCGAGACGCTGAAGTACCTGTATCTTCTTTTTGACGAGTGCAATGCGGTGCATGTTCAGGGGAAGCTCCGTGGCAGCATCCCGTCGTATTGCGCTGCTGTGGAGAGCGGCAGCAGTGTGGGGAGTCACGTGGGGTGGGTGTTCAACACCGAGGCGCATTTATTCCCCAACACGGCCGAGTGGTGGGGGCCAGTGTCTGCAGAGAGCGCAAGGAAAGAGGAGGAGGTCTCGGGAGACACGCTGACACAGCGCCGATTGGATGTAATTGATAGTCTTATTGATGGTCTTCATGAGTTGCAGGGCGGTGACAATGACCGTGGAGGAGGAAATACCGCCCCGCACCGATTTTACTGTGCTAATCATGCGCTGAGTGACGTTGAACGGATTTCGAAGTCCATATTCCGCTGAATTGGCAGAATGTTTGTGCATGAAATGTTGTTTTTGCTTTTTTTTGCTTTTTTTTTTTTTTTTTCTTTTCTTTTGTAGTGTGTGTGTGTTGGCTGCCTTAATTCATGTATATATCCTGATACGACGAATGCAGTTCTTTATGACGCTTTTTTATCTTATGATTTTTTGGCAAGAACACGACGTTGGGGGATCAGGGAACCGATAGCGGCTGGTTAATTTTTATTTTATTTTGCCATGCCACCCACACCCTTTTGATTCCCTTCTCGCGGTGGGGTCTTGTGGCTGCAGGACCCCAAAGTCTGCCACTTTGTAAGTAATAAATATATATGTGTCGAATCCGAATAGAGTGAGCGGGCAACAATTGAGGCTAACGTATGGTATAATATATATACACTTACTAAGTGTTAAAATTTGAGGATATGATGGATCCATTCTTATTCCATTTATTCCTTTCTTATTTCTATCTTGTTTGTTTTCTATTATTGATAAACTCATGATCCGGCCAGCTGCCCAGAAGATCATTCTAATTTATTTATCGATTTATCTTTCTATGTGTACTTATATATTTCCTGTGAAAGGATTCTTTTCTATAGAGATGCCCTTGCGAACGCTTGCCAATTTTCTTTGCATTGATTACTTCTTTACATTTTGTTTTATTGTTTTTTATGTCTAATTCTGCGGCTGGGTTTTATTACAGGAAAAGAAAAAGGTTCAAACGGATGGAGACCCCTATGGTGGTGCTGCTTTTTGTTGTTTGCGCCCAATAGGCAAATAAAGAAAGAAAATTTGGCTATTACGACAAGGTGCTGATTGAGGTACTGTTTCTTGCGGTTGTTTTTTGCGGTGGTGATGGGGGAGGTGATTGGGGAAATACTGGGCACAAAATGTGACTTGAAATCCTGAATTGCGTTTTCAGAATGTCTGGATGTTTGTTGCCCTGAGCTATAACAATTTCCTATATTGAAGAATGGTTATTTTTTATTTTTGTGCCTGCGACGTCTTTATGCTGAACTGAAGTTTCTTTTCTTATTTGCGGGTGTCGATAGGACGGTTTAAAATATGTTTATTGTTTTTGGGCATGTAGGATGTCTGGTGACTGTGCTTTTTTGGGGGGGGGAGTTTAAATGAGGGGAATGGGGATTGAGCAGCGTGGGATATGTGGTGAGTGCCGCAGGCTTGTTGGTCCGCGATTTGGGTGCCCTCCAAAATTCACGACATTTTGGGCTCCTCAACGAACACTTTTATTCTTTGTGGAATCATGTGCTATTACAAATGACACCCTGGACTGTTGTGTTTCGCCATCCTTTTTTTTTTTACGGGATGTATTAGAGCCTTGCATGCTGCGGCGAGAACTGCATTTGTTACTGTGCCATTGGTCTCTTTTTTTTCCTTTTTTTTTCATTCTTAGCTATTTTTTACTTTTGTTGCCTATTTTATTTCTGGTCATGTTGAGACTCCTGCGTGCTCCGTGCCTCCACTTCACTCACCAAATGGAGGTGCATGACCATTGCTTGGGATGGAGTCTTTTTTTTTGTTCAAATTTACACAGAACCATCATTGGGCAAATTTTTCTTTTATTACTTCTTTTGTTTTCTTTCAGGAGATACTTCTTTGGCTTTGCCTCCAACGGGATATGCACAGAGTTACACGCGTACTTTAAAAACCGAAGCCAAAAGCCTTTTTTTGGAAAAGGATGCTTTATCTTTCTTCTAACATTAAATTTGTTGTCCATGTTGATGCTTTTTTTTTGGAGTGGAGTTCATACTTCGTGACGATCCCGCGTATGGTTTTGGTGTTGGCCCGACCAGGGCGGAATATATCCGCTGCGTCGGGGAAAGGCTTCTGGTGGATCCAACGACACGGCGGCTGGGGGAAATAACGGGACGGACGTTATCCCTTTGATGGTGGCCCCGCTGATGCTCGATCTGATGGACTTTCGGAGGATGATGTGCAACATCAGTGTGCCAATCCGGCTGTTGGTTTTGGTGCAGAACGGGCGGGAGGCGATGCTGTCGTTGTGCCTGCAGGAACTCGAGAGGGTCTATGGGTGGTCCGGACGCCTGGTTGTGAGTCGTCACCCGGAAAACATCGGGTACAGCGCTGCCGTGAACATTGGGTTACGACTTGCACTCTCGCTCCCGCGCGAGGAAGTGCCTTTTGTTTTTGTGACAAACAGCGACGTGGAGTTTTCACCCGATCTTCTTCCCAACCTTCTACGCGATGTGCATGAAATGACGAGGCATGATGCCGCTTGCATGGATGAGTTGGCGGCGGAAGTGGCGAATGAGCCGAGCGAGTACAGTCCTGTTTTGCGACGGGGCTTGAGGGTGCTGCGCTCCACGGTGAATGATAGCCGATTGTCGACGTCTGCGCTGCTGCCTGACCGCATCCGTTATGCTTCTGTGAAGGAGCGTGCAAAGATGTTTTCGAAGTATTACGGGCACTTCTGCGCGTATTACAAAAGCAGTTGTTTTGTGTCTGTTATGTTGACACGCCTGGCGATCAGCACGGTGGGATATTTTGACGAGAACTTTTACCCGGCTTACGTGGAGGATGTCGACTACAGCTTACGCCTCCGTTTGCTTGGATTTCAGGAGCGGAATGTTTCATACGGCAAATTTGTGCATCGCAGCAAATATAATATTCGTCTTTTCAATAAATTGGAGCTACCGGACGCTCTCTGGTACCGTCGCGTCAATTCTTTGAGTGCGAACGATGCATATGCCATGATGAAGTGGGACCGTCCACGGGCGTGCAGTGGCAGGTGCAAGGAGCCATATGACGGCATGGTCCCCGCAGACGTTTGGGTGAAGGATGAGGCACGCATACAGCGCATTCGGGTCTACGGGCATGATGAGGAGCAAGGGGTTCCAAGGGTTGAGTACGACAGGACACTTTTGTACCCTGTGAGGACGAAAGGAAGATGAACTGGCGCCAGTCGCAAGTTTTGTTTTTATTATTTTATTTTATTTTTCGCTTTAATTATTAAAAGTTTTTTTTTTATATTTACACAAATAATATTTAAGCGAGTACGCCATGGGTTTTAAAGAGCGCAAGCATATATTTGGCATGACAGGGGGAGGGTGCAGCTTCCAAACTTGGCCGTGTTGCTGAAGGTGGGAGAGGGCGGCAGCAAGCAGGAAAAATGAAGATGATGAATGAGGGAGAAATAACAGGGGAGGGAAGCAGAAAACAAGCCAAAAATATTATGAGCACAACGCTGTTTCTCACCGTGGGCGATCGACGCCGCAATTGGATACTAATTTACCCACTGAAGGTGACACCCGTTTCCGCTGAATATGATGCGTGCATATCTGTCGGGCTCTTTGTTTTTTCTGTTGGTTTGTTTGTCTCCCGCACATTTATTTCTCCGTGCCGCCTGACTCATTCATTTATTATTTCCCTCTCCGTTTTTGTGCGTGCATCGAGAGAAGGGCTTGGGGACATGAAGTACGCTCCCCTTCTGTGAAATTCCACCAAAAACAGGAGGGGAGAAAAAAAATAAAAGTGAAGCGGGGAGGGGAACCATCGCCACGCGTCCTTTTCTCCGAGAAGGCTGCTCGCCACGCCACTGAGGCGCGCCGTGTGCTTCGCGAGGTCCGCTGGACTCGATTGGGGTGCCGTGAATGATGGTGCGTGAGAGTGTGGCGGATGCGTCTCCCAGGCGTCCCTAGAGGACCCTCTGGCCATTGGGACTGCGTGGAATGCGGGATTCTGCGGGGATTTTTGCCCGTTTTGTTTTTATTCTTCCATCCGCCCATCCCAAACCTCAACACGGCGTCTGAGCCAACGACTGCGACGGGATCCGTTGCGTATTTCCGAATCTCTCTTGCGTTGCAGCGGCAGGCCTGGTGTGTCCTGCTCGGCAGACACGGTGGACGGGAGTGGGCTGCCTTATCGGGAAGGCGATGGTCACGGCGGAGCGTGTTGCGTACTTCTCAATTTGGCGTGTTTTTGGCGAGTCTTGCAGATGATTTGACGGCGCCTCTTTTACTTGCGGGGATAGAAGCGATGCTCAACGGTGATGCACACGTTGCGGGTGGAGGCTTTTCTTGCTGTTGGTTTGTGAATGTTTTTTTTTTGCTTTTGCTGAAACACCACAGAGGGCGGTATCTGCGGACAGCAGAGCATTGCGAGGAGGGGCATCACACGATTTTTGGCTTGACGAGGCGGCTTCTGTGACTTTACGGTGTTTTATTTTCAGGATTGAGAGACTATTCTTTGTTGGAATGTATTGTGGGAGACCATCCGCGTGTTTGTTTTTCTTAATTAATCCCTTGGCATTTGGTTTCTGCCGTGAAAAAAATGTTGGTGGCTGTTTTGTGGCGGCGAGATGCATTTTTATTTATTTTATTGGCGAGTGGGTGAATTGTGTTGCGTTCTGCCATGCGGCTTGTTGCTGACGGCAAGTGACCGCAGTGAGACTTTGTGAGCGCCTCCGACACGAGGTGCGATTGGGCAGTCATCTCTTCCGCTCGCCGGTACACGCTGTTGGGGCGGCGTGATGATAATGAATCGGCTTCTCAGAAGGGTAACAAGAGGACGTTTGCTCTTCCTGCTGCGGTTCACGAGTAGACTCTACAATTCGTGGGCGGGGCTGCTCTGCGTGCCGTATTTCTTTGAATTTCATGAGTTTTTTACATCGCCATCCACACGCACATGCACGCAATCCCCCTGTTTGCCCTCCTGTGGGCGGGAGACCGGGATGCAAGGTGAAAATGTGGCCCGTGCCAGCATGTGACAAAGTCTTTCTTGGGAGGGATTGCGACTGTGATGTACGTCCCGGCAGGCAGGAATTGGATGAGAGGAGAGCGGAGGGGCGAGTAACAACGATTCTGTGCGGGGCAATGCGCAGTGACTAGGGCGAAGTGATATTTATGTTGACTTTTCAAAACATTTTTGTCTTTTTCTTTTGTGGCAACGGAAAGAAACTTTGGGTGATGTGTTGTGGATTATTTGCACATAATTCAGAGCGGCAACACCATTTGCGGGGAAAATGAATTGCATCTGCGTGCGGCTTGCTTTGTGAGCGCGAGATGGTCGGGGAGGCGTTCAACGCCCCGAGAGGCCAGGAGCAAAGGAGCAAAGGGACGTGCACTGCTGCAAGCAGAGGGATGCACGCTCCTGTTGTTGGTGTTGCTGTGGAGCCCTGAATGGCCTGCAGGGAATTTGTTTCCGCCGCCTCATTATTTTTTTGATTGGTGCTTGCCGCGGCCTTTTGAGGCGGGGCGTGGGATGGACCGAGGGAGCGAGTGTCGTGTGGCGGTGCTGTGAATTGGTGCCGCCCACGTTTGTGCACATATTTCCGTTTTTGTCCGCGTCGTTGCCGCGGCGGTGCACCGGGAGCGTGTGGCTGATCACTGTATCACTTGCAGGCTGTTTTGGCAGGACTTTGAATGGCGTTGCCGAATAATAAAACTCCGCTTGCATGTCTCTCTCCGTGTTTGTGTGTGTTGGCTTCCGCCGTGTTGTTGTTGTTGTTGCTGTTTTCTGTGTGCGATGATTCTCCGTGCCGCCCCTTACGGATTGTCTCGTGCCCCACTCTCTGCGTGGGTGCTCTGCTCTGCTCCTCACTGACTTTTCTGGTGTATTGCCGCTGTTGCTGTTGTACTCTCCACTTCTTGAACACATACACACGCTAGGAAAGAAAGCAACCAAACGCGAATCGCCACTGTGAAATTCGAAGTCTCTGAAAGGACCAACAACAGCACACACACCGCCCACACACACATATTTATATGCTCTCACGTGCTGCTGCAATGAAGGCACCCCGCACACACAACCGTCGCGGCGTGACCGGATCCAGCGGAAGGAGGAGGGAAGGAAGAGAGAGTGAGCCGCAGAGGCCTAACATGTCCCGGCATGTGTTTACTTCCACGGTGCTGCTCCTACTTGTCGTGTTGATGTGCTTCAGTGGAGCTGCGACCGCTGAGGTGGGAAGTAATGCTGATGCTTCAACTCTCTGGGTTGGCATTGACGGGTGCCATTACTGCAGAGGGGAGTGCTTCAGGGGGTGTTGAGGGGCTGCAACGGGTCGATCTATTTGTGCCGCAGACGACGCAGGTGCTGCCGAAGACGGGGACTGGCTCAAGTCGGAGGGATTTATTTGTTTCACCCTCTCTCGTCAGTGCTGGAGGAGTAATTGCTGCTTTTGCCGAAGGTCACATAGATGCCAAAAAACCCCATACCGAATCAACTAACCCGTCTTCTGATGTTGTTGCGGAGTACATCGACTCTGCGTGGGAATGGCCCACTCTTGTTGAAAAGGTCAAAAAGGAAGAATGGAGGGCACACACCGTACTTGGTAAAGCGGAGGGAGAGGGGAGTTTGGATGTTGTGCGCCACCCCACAACAACCATGAAGGGCAATAAGGTGTTTCTTCTTGTGGGAAGCACTGCCCTGTCCCCTGTAATTGGGGGTTGGAAAGAGGGCAGCTTGGAACTAAAACTGGTTGTTGGTGAGGTCACGAAGACTTCTGCGGGCGGCGAGCCGAGTGAGTGGATAAAATGGAGCGAAGTTCAATCGCCGGTGCAGCGGACTACTTTGGCTGCTCAGAAAGGTAACTTGACGGATTATATTGCTTCTGGTGGCTCAGGTGTTCTGATGGAGGATGGCACCATTGTGTTTTCTCTGATGGCGGTGAATGAAAAAAATGAAGTTGACGTTTACTCCATGATTATTTACTCGAAGGACAACGGCAGTACCTGGTCGCTCTCTGAGGACATTTCCCCTGCGAAATGCGGTGCACCCCGCATCACCGAGTGGGAGGGATCACTTCTCATGATTGTTGACTGCGAGAGCAGCCAGAAGGTGTACGAGTCGCGTGACATGGGGACAGCGTGGACGGAGGCAGTCGGGACACTCCCAGGCGTGTGGACCAAGTCAAAATCGGAAGAATATCCGGAAGGAGGCTTGCATGTGGATGCCCTCATCACCGCGGCCATTGGGAAAAGGAGGGTCATGCTGTACACTCAGAGAGGGTACGCCTCGGGGGAAAACGCCAATACGCTCTACCTTTGGGTCACGGACAACAACCGCTCGTTTTCTGTTGGACCGGTTGGCATGGACAATGCTGGGGAGAAGGAGGTCGCCAGCACCCTGCTGTACTCGGATGGCAAGTTGCATCTTTTACAACGGAGGGTCAGTGGTGAAGGCAGTGCCATTTCACTCTCCCGCCTGACGGAGGAACTGAAGGAAATCGAGTCCGTCCTCAGCACTTGGTCGCAAAAGGACGTTTTCTTCTCCAGCTTTTCTATACCCACGGCGGGTCTGGTGGCAGTTTTGTCAAACGCATCGGCTAACAACGAAACGTGGAACGACGAATACCTTTGCCTGAATGCGACGGTGACGAACGCCACGAAGGTCAAAGATGGGTTTCAGTTGACGGAGCCTGACTCCGGGGTAATGTGGCCTGTGAACACTCGGGATGATAATGTGCGTCATGTATCCTTGAGCCACAACTTCACACTTGTGGCGTCGGTGACCATCGAAGAGGCTCCGAGTGAGAACACACCCCTACTGACTGCGGTGTTGGTTGACGCTGGGCCCGAGTATTTCATGAGACTGTCGTACACCGCGGATAACAAGTGGGAGACGATGTTCAAAGACGATAAAAAACCAACAACGAAAAGCAGGCCTTGGGAGGCGGGGAAAGAACACCAAGTGGCACTCATGCTGCAAGGCAACAAGGCCTCTGTGTACATTGATGGTAAGTCGCTGGGGGAGGAAGAAACGCCGTTAAAAGGTGAGACACCACTTGAGCTTTTTGGGTTTTGTTTTGGCGCGTGCGACATTGATGATGATGATGATGATGGTGGTGATGATGATGGTGGTGGTGATGATGATGATGATGTGTTGGTGATGATGATGATGAGGACAGTCCGGAGGAGTCCAGTCCGGAGGAGGCCAGTCCGGAGGAGTCCAGTCCGAAGAAGATCGGCAAAAAGCCTCGTGTGACGGTGACGAACGTCTTTCTGTACAACCGCCCACTGAATTCCACTGAGATGCGTGCAATCAAGGACAGGATCCCCGTTTCGACGAAAGCTCCAGAACCACAAGTGAAAATTGCCCCTAAACCTGTCGCACCTGCTGCACCTGCGGTGCCTGGCCCACGGGAAGTACCAGCAGCACCGGGGAGGACAACTGTGGGGAGAACCGCCAATACCCAACATGCGCCAGCGGAACGCTTGACTTCTGCTGGGAATGAGGGGACGGCACGGGAAAAGGGTGATGGTGGGGCAAATGGTGATGCTGGTTCCGCGTACGGGAGGGAACTGCTGCCGCTGCTGCTTCTGCTGGGACTCTGGGGCTTTGCGACTGCGTGAGGAGTGTGCGGCCTCAGTGTGGGCCACTTGCGCCCTCCCCCACACCGACGCACGTCCGGTAATGAATTACTCTCCGCAATTCTTTTCTTTTGTGTTTCCGTTTTTTTTTTCTCCCCCTTTTTTGCTTGTTGCCTTGGGGCAACCAATATGAACTTTTTTTTTCATTTTTAATGGTTTAATTTAAATTTTTAATTTTTATTTTTCATCCCCCATCACTTTTTTTTTTGCTTTTGGGGCAATTAATAAGGAAGTGATTTTTTCTTTTCTACTCTTCCCTCTTTTAATTGTTTCTTCTGCACTCTTCCTGTGAGGGGTGCCGTGTGTTTCCCGCCCAACTGCTCCACTCGCACACCCACCGACACGCTCATGACGACGGCCCTGTGCGCCTCGCCTGCTGCACGCATGAGGAGGGGCCGCGACGAACGGCGCGCTGAGGGAGCCGTGACGTGTGGGCGTGCGACGAGGGCCTGTGGGGCGGAGCACACATTTCTTTCCCTCTTGTTTTTTTTTTTTTTGCGGCCAGGGCGGGCAGACACCCGCAGCACCACACACACACAGCCACGCCCTGCCGCCGTGTTTTTAAGATTTTTTGCTTTGCGTGTTTATTTCTCGCGCCGGCAGTCCCTTCGGGGTCGGCGTCGTCAGCGTTTCTTTCTCCCCTCCGATGATTTTTTTCTTTTGCTGCGCTCACTCTCCCGATGGAGTGACGCGACTGCCGTCATGTCTGCGTGCTTCTCTCAGTCCCCACAAACACACGAGTGACTGTGCTCTGCGGGCCGCACTCACATGCCACTGAAAGGGCTGAGGGGAGCAGCAACACGCAGATGACCCCATGAAATATAAACGATGTGCGGACACATGGAGGGTCAGACGGCTGAAAGACATTTAAATATTTAATTTTTAAATTGCGGGCAAAATGTACAAACAGTTTGTTGGGGGCACACGGTAACCAGTTGAAATTTTTTTTTTTTTTTTTTGTGTGTAGTTTTTCTTTTCTTTTTTAATTATTTCTGTGTAGCCGTAATAGAGGAGGACTTTTAAAAAAATTTTTTTTTTTCTTTTTTCTTTTTATCAATTTCTTTTTTTTTTTTTTAAAGTGTGAAGTGTGGAAAGGTGAAGATGGATTTTTTAAAAATTTTGATAAATTTTTTATGAATTGCCGCTGCTTTGTCTGCAGTGCAATATCATGAGCTTGAGCAGCATTTTTCTCTTTGTTTCTGCCATGCACTTCTGCTGTACTGTTTTGTTTGTGCGTCTCTTCACATGCTCTGCTCCTGTTTTTACTTCTTTTGCTTCGTGTGTCTGCAGGCACACACAACCAAATGCACGCACAAGATGCACATTGCAGTGGATTTTAATGCTTCTTTTGTAGCGTGTGCTGGCGGTTGCGGGTGGCTGCTGCTTCCTCGGTGGGCATGAAGGGAAGGAGGAGAGAGGGAGTGCGCACCGCGAGTCACTCTTCCAGCGGGTGTGATGCGCGCGGTGGGCTGCGACTGCTGTGGAGGGCCGCATCCTTTCGGTGTGCACTTCTCCGCCGTTGTTCCGTGCGTTTGCGCATGTCATTTGTTATGCGCGTGCGTGCTGGGCATGTTTTTCCGGAGCGTTGGGCGGCCACCACCATTCTTTGGCGGCTTGTGTGAGCGGGCACGTGCGGATGAGGGTCAGGGCGTATGGAATGAGGGAATGGCTTGAGGAAAGGGGAATTTGATTTGGATGGTATTTGGACCAGATTCATTTGGCTGCGGTGGACACATGCACGACGGATGCGTTTCCGCATAATTGGGGGAGGATGCGACAGGATTGTCCGAAGTGGCCCGTCAATGCAATTCGGGTTTTATAGCACTGAGGCACAGTGGTCTTCCTGCAATGGCTGGTGACGGCCTCTAGTGGGCCGGTGTATTTATGCTGCTGCTGCTGCTCGAGGAGGCGTAGAGGTGCGATTTGAGGTGAGCGGCGGAAGGGCCACACATCCCGCAGTGACGGTCTTCGTTGGCCCACAGGGTGCCTCTGAAGGTTTTGTTGGATGCAACGTCCTTATGCCCGTCTCCGGATGGCGACATCCCTGATGCAGCCAACGAACGGGGCTGGGAGCGACGGTGAGACGCATGCACGTGTGGATATTCGGCGCGGCCGGCGCACCGCACGCTGAGAGCATGGCACGGTGAGGACCGGACCTAGAAAAGGGACACCGCGTGGGACGTCAATCTTCACTGCAGCGACCGCCACCGAATTCGGATTTGCTCGCACCTTCTGCGGTCCCTCTTCCTCGCCTCACTTCTGTGCCGAGGACTGTGCCGCGGGATCCAGCAGCGCGATGTTTGGCCGCAGGAGCATGGTCCGAACAAATGATTTGTGGGAGGGGGATGTGCACTGCGACGAGAAGGAAAAAAATGTTGCGAGACGATCACCACGACAAGACCGGAGTGAAGTTGTGTTTTTTTTAATTGCGCGAGGGCAGCCTGCCACCTGGTCGGTTAGGAGGATTATTTTTCTTGCGTCTTTGCGCTCTCTTTTTATTCCGCTGCGTTTTTTTTGCGGACCTGCGAAGGGAGATTTAGGAGCTTGTGAAAAGAATGATGGCGGTAGAGCTGGCTAACTTAATTAATGTATGTTTATATCCTGATAAATGAAGGCATTCTTTATGATACTTTCTGCCCTATGAATCTTTTGGGAAGAACGCGACTTTGTAGGGGCAGGGAGCCGATAGAGGCCAGATAATATTTTGTTTTTATTTTTTACAGACACACAGCCAGGTAAGTTTAAGGAAATGGCTTTGGTTCCCTACACACCCTCCGAGTGGTGTGATATTGGCGCCCGTCTCTGGGACATGGTGCGCCAATGTGGCGACACCCAGGTGCAGATGACGTTCATTAATGGTAACCAGATGTCGGACGAGACGTTAACTGTGGCCGCATCATCGACAGGCTTATGCTTGTTCCATGAACCCATCTCCAAAGCATGGCAGGATTCCACTCTTATTGGACATATTGCGAATCTACGGGCGCCTCAGATCCCTAATTTCGAGACACAAGCGCTCCTGCCCGCTATGGGGGCAGCCCGGGAGTTGGGGCACCAACAAGGGCTCATCACTGCTGAAAGGGAGCGCCTGAATTTTGATTACGCAAATGCCGTCGCGGACGTGCAGAATCGGAATGCTCAACTTAACTCGGAGGTTGAGGAAGCGCATATTAACCTATCGGTGAGGGAATCCAATATCGCCGGGGCCGGCAACCAGGTCCTAGAACCACAACGGCAATTGGAGGCCGCTCACGCCCAATTACGGGAGCGCGAATTCAACTTGGGAAGGCTCGCTGGTCAATTCCAGGAACGGGAGGCACGCCATAATGCACAACAACCCGCACGGGATGCGGAGACGGCGGGGCGGGACGAGGCCCCCGCTACTCGACACGTTGCCAACGATGGCGTAACTACACTCCCGCATCAAACGGATATCTTGATGGCTGGAAGCGTGCCTAGCAGCGCGGCCCGACACAGTTCGGCGGCTTACAGACTCCCTCACGACATTGTTGGGAGACCACATTTTCACCCTTCCACGCCGTTGCCTTTCCGCACTTCTCCCCTGGAAGCCCAATCACCTATGGAAGAGGACCGCGGTTTCTGCGCATTCGACGTCACCACGTGGCCTACGCGCATATGGAATGAGGGAACTTCCGGAGTCGTCATCGACCTCCGGTGCGCATACCAATGCTGGCAACAGGAGGACGAGCAGGTTAAACTTGCCTTTGACAATTTGGTCGAGTGGATCGGCGTGCTGGAAGGCGGGCAGGATCCCACCGATCGCTTCATGCGTTTGGGGAGGTCCCTACTGAATACATTCCGGACGCAGCTCACGATTGCATCCGATCCCGGCATCCGGCTCTCCAAACTGCGCGCCCGTCTTTACACCGCTGCTTACCAGACGGACGCTTACGCGAGGGCAGCCCAGCCTCTCGTCGATCGGCAAGAAACCCAACGCACTTTGCGATGCCAACGATGTCATACCTATGGACACGAGGCATCTACATGCAACGTGCCCCCCAGAAGGATTACTCGCGGCGCAGATGGCCGTCAAAAATGGCAG